>NC_056737.1:586908803-587101303 GCF_019279795.1 Protopterus annectens | reverse complement strand
ACAGTTATACCTCTCAAAAGTAGTGATGGTCACTGCATGCCATCAGTTTAGCATCATACATTTGTACTGGAAAATCATCGAAGAGAGGAGTTAGAAAATAATGATAAACATTTCAGTTTCAGGCTGCACAACCTTTACAAGATCATTAACAATAATGATGGAAACAAAGTCTGATGCTATCAACTATCTAACTTTCTAAGACCAATATAAATCAAAGGTACAATTACCAATTCAGTATAACAAATGCAGATATATTAAGCACTAAGTCAGCTATGCACCCTGAGCATCCAACACAAAGCTTACATAGCCCTGAATCCAAAAGATAGAAAACAGGGATATGGCACGGTTATCATCACCTGCACAGGGTGTTGTGTGGGTGGGGTGGGGGTGGGGCAGGAAACCTAGGCTGACACAAAAGCTCAGTGAGTGTGTGTGAGTAAGAAAGAGAAACAGTCAAACATTCTGATGAAATTAGAAATGGCCAGTGAGAGAAAATGAGTTTTAAGCTTCACAGTTGAACCATGTAACTGTTGTGTGTGTGTCTGTACAGGTTCTCCAGGTAAAATTGGTGTGTGAGTGTCTGCATGAACACAGACATGCTCTGTGCTAGCTCTGCATCTTGGTATGTCGGACAGGTGTGAGCCAAGCATGGGGCAGTTCATTGTTGTCGTACCAGACCACGAGAAATGGCTCTGCGAGGAGTTGCACTGACACGTTCATGGCCACAGTCAGATGCACTGCTGTTAACTGAACATGACTGATGTCTGCTGGATGAGCTGCCATCACGAAGATGTCCAGGATTATGACCCCATGGCCTGCCACATCTGAGTGTGGATAGCTCAACCACTGGCAGAGCAGTGGAAGTACTGCCACTATGGGCATGTGATCAGGTGTGGCCAAGTTGGCTATCAGCAGATGATGTGGCTGACCTAGGCCTATGAGGATGCTGTCCACCTCCCAGCAAATGCTCCACCGCAGCTTGGTCCAACATGTCATTTATTCAATCCATTGAATTGACACCATGATGGAGGCAGTCACACATCAGCCTTTGCCACATCTACAGCCCTAAGCATTTCTCTGGAGGACCTATCGGAACATACCTATGCCTGTACAATGGCCATAAGCATACATTGAGTGACACAGGAAGAGACACCTGGATCAGGTAGAAGATGGACAGCAGACCTCCTCCAAGCACCCCTACAACCATCCTGTGTGGCACCTTGCCCACAGTTTGACTGTAGTCAGAATCAACAGGCACTAAAGACACAGTAACCACACTTCCATGATCGATTGTCTAGCCCCCCACCTGTACAATATCTAAGAGCTCACTGGAATGGGTAGGAAAAGACCTACTGGTTGCATCTGATGGAATTTCAGGAGATGGCTGTATGTCAATATTAGTGTCAGATTCAATCTCTGCACCCCCCAGCTATGCCTCTGTTTGGGCACCATCATCATCAAAGTCTGCTGATACTGTGACATCAGGTGGTAGAAGTCCCACACTTCCACTGTCATGATCACCTGTGATAATAAGCAACAAACACAGGAAAAAAATAATACCTAGACTATTATAGTCCAATGTATGCTAACAAACTAACAGTGATGCCACTATAACAGGCAGTACAACAATACACACAACAGTCCTGACATCAGCATCACACACTAAAATATTTCTTTCAACTGCTCATTGGTACTGACATAAAATATTTGGCTTACCATGTGCAGATGATGGTATGCTTCTTATGCCAGATGGTCCTGGAAGAAGTTAAGCAAAAGTTAAGGACAACATCATCACAACTAACCATAACACAGGGGACTTTCAGCAAGAACCTGGATGACAAGCCCAACCTAAGCCCCATGTGTAATAAATCAGAATGTGTTGTTAACTATAGCAGTCTTCCATCCCCCCAACCAATTTTTTGTTAAACAAAACTAATGTGTTGATGTAAATATTTTACTGTACAGCAGTATTTAACAATTGAGATACAAAAGCCTACCTGGAAGCTCTTCCTGGGACATACTTGCTGTCCCTGAAACAGTAGCAGCAATGTCAAGGACATGCTGTTCTGCACTTTTCTGGGACCAGTCTGGATCCCTGACAGTGGACAGGAACTCTTCATTTGCTGTTAATGGTGGGTCTGTAGGCCCTCCCAGTACCCATCCAATCAAGGACCACTGCAGCTGCTCTCCTCCATGCAAATGAGAACATGTCAGTGGCCCTATGGCGTACCTGATCATATGTCTTGCTGTGGCTGCCTGCTACATTGACATCTGCAACTATCTGCTGGCAAATTTGCATTCTGCCTGACTTATCTCCATGTCCCCTCTCGAGCAGAAAGGTATCATGTTGCTTAAAAGATTACACAATGACCTGATTCTCAGGGTCACAGTAGGGTGGTTTTTAGGGATTCAAATGCCTGGGTACCATAGTCCTAGGTGTCCTAAAAGACAACAGAAGGATAATACACATAAGTATCACATAACTACAAAATAACTATTCCCAGATAAAACAGAAAAGGTAAAATTTCAGTATTACCCACTGGAGAAACATAAAACAGTCTAGAAATTTCAAAAATATGAACAACAGGCTGGAGACTAAAAGGGGAGAGTAACAATAGCCATAACAGAAATGCAGCTTTGCTCCCCCACCCCCAAAAGAACAGAAAAATGACACATTTTGCTAACAAACCATCATTGAAATGCAAAAAGTGCTACCAAATAAAATATCCCTGAAACATGTCTACAGATGTAACACAGAACACTCCATTTTAAGGTATTGCCAATCATGTATACCTGTGAAATGCCCTGACAAACATGCCCATGCCATCAGTACACTTCTAATGCAGACAGATAAAAGTGTACCATTTGATATTGACTAGATTTTTCTTAATGACATTTCAGCATATGCATTATATAGGTTCATAGGTAGGTACTAGGCTATCTGCCCGAAGGCATTTATAAGCCTAGCTAGAATGTGTTGGCTTTCATCGCCCCCTTAGATTAGTTCCCTGTGCCTCTGTCCAGCAGAGCCACTGAAGTGATCCCCGGGGTAAACTTTCTGTTTCCCATCCACTCATCAAGGTTTCTCTTGAAGAGTGTTAGTGAGGAGCTCTGCCTAATGTAGATTGGAATCTTGTTCCAAAGCATGGGAAGTCTCTGGGACAGGAATCTATCCCACCAGCACGTTCTATTTATTGTTGTGGTTAGGTTTAGATCCCTAGAGTATGTGGCTCGAGGGGATATAGTTTTCTTTAGGTGGAGCATGTCCATCAATTCTGGGTTGGATATGGCCTTGTATGTCAGGCAGAGATCACTTCTGAGTAGGCGGTATGCAACCGAGTACAGTTGTAGTTTCTTCATTCGAGCTGCATAGGGCATCTGTTTGAGGCCAGTGATCCTCTTGGTGAGGTACTTCTGTGGTCTTTCCAGCTGTTGCAAGTGTCTTGTAAGGTACATCCCAAATGGGGCATTGTACTCTGTGATGGGTCTGATGAGTGATGAGTAGAGGGGCACAATGACCTCTTTTGGTTTGGATGCGAACCCTTTTGTGATTAGGTGGGCCACATAGAATGATTTTCTAACCACTTTGGCAATGTGATTGTCAAAGGAGAGATTACTATCTACTTGGGTCCCCAGATCCCTTATTACGTCTTCCGTATTTAGGGGACTACCACCTTTGTGGTAGTTTGTGGGTACTTTGTTTTTTCCAAAGGGAATGACTATGCACTTTTTGGCATTTAGCTTGAGGCCATGATTTTGACACCAGGTGTGTGTCTCAGTGAGACCCTTTTGGAGGATAACTGTATCAGCTGGAGAGTCAATTATAGCCCCTAGTTTGCAGTCATCTGTGAACTTGGTCAGCCATAGTCTTCCTGTGCTTGCCTGTACCTCTGAGAAGTATATGCCGAACAGGAGGGTTCCTAGGACTGAGCCCTGGGGAATGCCACTTGTAACTGGCTTAGAGTCAGACCTAGCTCCTGCAACTCTCACCATGTGAGTTCTGTCCGTGAGCCAGTTGTCAACCCATCTTGTGATGTAGGCATTTATGTTCAGGCTGGTGAACTTGTCTATAATACCAGAATGGGGAATGGTGTCGAAGGCCTTTGCGAGGTCTAGGTAGGCTGTGTTTACCACCTTTCCCTCATCTATAGCCTTGGTAACTGTCTCAAAGAAGTCCACCAAGTTTATGAGGCATAATCTGCCCTTAACAAAGCTGAACTGGGTAGGGTCCAGTGTTTGGAAGTTCCTACTGTCTCTGTTAATGACTTCCATGATGATGCGCTCCATAGCCTTGTAGCCCAAGCTAGTTAGGCTTATAGGGCGATAGTTCCCGGGGTCTGTTGTGGATCCACCTTTGTGGAGCAGAATAACTGTTGCTGTGTGCCACTCTATGGGTATGTAGCCAGTGGAGAGGCTGAGTTTGAACAGTGTGTTTAGGTGAGGGGTTAGTTCGTCTTTGAGCTCATGTAGTACGCAGCCTGGGACACCATCTGGTCCCATTGATGCTGTGTTTTTGGCTTTAGAGAGGGCTGTTTTAACCTGAGTGTCTGTGATTTCAGGGGCTCTACATTCTTCTGGTATGGTTATGGGCCCTTTTAGGGGTGAGAGGGGGGTGAAGTTTGCACTGAACCTATCTGCCAAGATATTGGTCGGTTCAGTGTATTTTGTGCCATTCTGCACTAACTCTGAGCAGATCTGATCATTGCCACTTAAATTCTTGACATAGCTAAAGAATGTCTTGTGGTTATCTTTGGAGTCCTTGGCAATTTTTCTTTCAAAGCTCACCTTGGCTGATTTTATGAGGGATTGTAGTTTCTTGCTGATACTGATCAGGGATGTCTTCCCTTTTTGGGATTTTACTCTTTTCTGTACTAGTTTCCTCCTTTGATTGTATAGCTTGTTTATGGCAGGGGTCCACCAGACTGTTTTCCTTTTCTTGGAGGAGTGAGTCTTGGTTGTACTTGGGATAGCACGATCCATGCATTCTTGTAGGTGCCCGTAGAATGCATTAGTAAAGGATTTTGCAGCTTGGACAGCATTATCCTTTAGCATGGGGGCTTTAAAACGTTCCACCTCAGTCTTAAGTAATGTGAAGTTTGCTTTTGAAAAGTTTTTCACGGTGGTTTCCATGTCCGTGGGTGGGGGCGGAATGTGGATATCCAGAGTGATTTGTTTATGCTCAGATCTAACCAGCGAGGGGTTGACCTTTGGTGTGGAACACTGGTCGCCCATGTTGGTGATGACCAGGTCCAATATGCTGTCACCTCTGGTGGGAGTGTTGACCAGCTGATCCAGGGCGTTTGAGTTTATAAATTCTAGGAAATGTTGGGCAAGGGAGTTAGTACTTGAGTAGTTCTCGCAGTTAATGTTTGGGTAATTGAAATCACCCAATATTAGGGTGTTTGGCAGGATCTTTATGTTTCCCAGGGTTTCCAGAATCGCAGAAGGGAGGTTCTGGGACATTGTGGGTGATCTATAGCAAGCTAGAATTTGAATTTCAGTTTTGCCCATTGTTAGTTGCACGTGGATGATCTCTGAAGCATCGTGCTGTGATAGTAACCTGGAGGTGTGGGTATCCTTGATGAATATGGATACGCCCCCACCTTTTGTATTTCGGTCCGGGTTCTGTGGCCGAAATGTATGGTATGAGTTGTAGCCTGGTAGTGCTGGGTGCTTTCTGGAACCTTAAACCAGGTTTCTGTTAGTGCACATATATCGATTTTCTCCATACTGAGGAGTGCCTCAAGTGCAGGCATTTTGAGGTTTAGACTTCCGGCATTGAGTAGCATTACCCTCAGTTTTTTGTTACTTGTGCTATTTATGGCAGTTTGTTATTCTTTTGAGCCTTGCCTAAAAAGGCACTATGGGGGTGGCAAGAGCCTTGGCCAGTATTCAAAAGCCTAAGGGTGACAGGTGCAAGCCATCTCTAGTGGCTTGTCGAGCATGTCATCCCAGGTGAACAGACACTGGATCCCCTTTGAATGACACCAGAAACTTAGCCAATTGTTGAAATTGATCATTTTTTTTTTTATACAGTGGTATTATTCTTGGTGAGGGTAGGATGCTACTCATGGCCAGGGTCATATCGGCTTGGGCTACATGATCAGAGAGCTCTTCCATGTCTCTTTTCATGTAGTCCAGGGAGGTACAGCTCAGGTCATTCACACCAACATGGACAATGACATAGTTGTATTTGTACTTGTTCTGGAGTGACCTGAGTGCTTGTGTTATGTGACAGATTCTGGCACCTGACAGGCAGCTAACAGTAACCTTCTCTTTATTCAGCCTAGTGAATGGGACTTCAGTGTGTCTGACTACAGAGTCCCCTATTACTAGTGTGTTGGGTATATTATTTTGCCTTAAGGGCTGTGATTGCATGGCACACTGGTTTTGTGAAATATGTGTTTCATGGTTTGTGTTGGGGGTGGAGGTTGCTTGGATGTCTGCTTTGGAGGTCTCTGTTACTTTTGCAGATTTTTATTTAGAGCCTCTGAGTATGTTTTTGTGTATTTATGTGTGTTTTTTGCCAGTGCTGGTTTAATGGGTCTATGTGAGACTGGTGGTGTGATGCAAGCATTTCCCTACTCCTCTTGACTGTCTGATCCAGTCTTGGGTTGAGAGAGCTTAGCCTCCAATTTGTCTGTATGATTTCATCTTTTGCATGTATTAGTGTTTGGTGGTAGGAGGAGAGGGTTGTCTGTGTACATGAGGCAGTTGTAACATTGCCTCAAAATGCCCAGAGTCACCCGTTGGACTGGAGAGTACACCTGAAACTGCCTTTAGGACATACCTGGATAGGTACAATGAACTGTTTTACTGATTGGCTGGTGAGGTCGAATAGAGAGCCTTGTCCTTCTGTACAGTATAGGGGGATCTAGTGCTAGGGTTTATAACTGCTTGCTATGAGTTTTGAGCAAGTGCCAGGCTGAGAAATGAATGGCTTGAGGCTTAAGTTGAAAGTTTGTCTAGTTCCAAGGGAAAATTGAAGAGGAGACTTTGTGGAGCCAGGAATAGTTGTACCCTAGTTAACCGGTGCTGCCCGGTGCGCAAAACCGGGCAAATGCGTTTTTTATAGCAGGGAAATGAAAGAGATAGAAATTAGCCCAAAATGGCCAATAAACTACTAATTTCTGGGCTGAAACCACTCCTCCAGGGACAGATAGGCTGCTCAAAGCTCCCCTCTCTCACATGTGAACAGAGAAACTTCCTTCTATACAAGTAAGGTATGCTCAAACACAGAGATTTGTAACATAGCCCTGAATTCAGCACTTACCAGAAAACTGGACTATACTAACTTAGAAAGGTGGGAAACAAGTATTTGTTTTAAAAAAATAAAGTAGATACAATCAAAAAATACTTTAAATGTACAGAAAAGGATACTTATTGTTATATATCTCAGATCAGAGTCATAGTCAATGCCCCTAGTAATAAAGTAGGAAGAAACACAAATACAGTAAAAGCAGATGAATAAAGTGCAAATGTTTATATATATATATATATATATATATATATATATATATATATATATATATAACAATAGAAAACAAACAAACATGTTACCCAATTAACCAGAAAAAAGCTCAAAACTGAGCTCTGTTTCAGCAGTCTTCAATCAGACAAGTTCTAACTGCACACTCCTGCCACTAGGGTGCAGGTGAACCATCTCCAAAAAAAGATGGCCTGGACCAATGCTCATGTTATATGAACAAAGCTAGATTCAGCAGCTGAATAAATGCAAGCATACCTTCTCAAGTTCAATAATCTTCTGTGTAGATATATCCTAAAGTAATAGCCTCTTTTCTGTGTTCTCCACATAAACAAGTCTACTCACTTTCAGGTTCCCTAGCTACATGGTTTCCTTTTTATCATTTAGATTCAGGGATGTCAGCATGGTGAAGATGCAAATCAGGTGTGATCTAATTAGAATTGCTGAATCCCAAATACTTGGCTCCATGTAGCACTATAAACATAGTGCAGGCACTCCCTCAGTGTTTGTTTTTAATAGATAGCAACTGTGAATGAGTGCTGGTAGGGAGAAGAAAAACACAGCAGCAGTGCAGACTTCCCTACATCCAATGGGTATGTCAGGTTAGACTTACAAAGTTTTTGAAGTCATTTTGTCAAGGTTAGAAATGTAAGTAAGCAGCACACAATTCACTGGTTCTGTTCATTAACATCCAATCTACCCTTCACTTGTTGGCCAATTTATATTATATTATTGCCATTTAATATCCTCACACATTTTAAGGATAATGATATAGAATGGCTTACAGACCACATGTCTGAGACTGCAGGTCAGATAAGACAAGGATGAGCAACAAACAAATGAAGACAGACCTGCATATGTGCAAGCAATACTCATAAATGTTTGCTTGATCACTCAGTGAACTAAAACCAAAATGAATACATGTACAAATAATTTGTTACATGGTTTCATAGTACTGGAGATAATGTTGAAGTTGGATGTATGCAGAATGATTTCAGTTCCCTACTGCAAAGGTGTTTGTGTAGCAAAGAGGGAAAATGCACCCTTACTGTGTTCTGAAGGCTCATTGGTGTAAGAGTTCAAATCCAGACCTATGTGCAAGTATTTCATGTGTACTAACATTCTGTATTGTAACAGATTGCTCTTCCTCAGTTTCCTTTTATTTTTGGCCAATGTTTGTGCAGTGCATGGTATAGCACAAACAAGGGAAATTGAAAAAATGAATGCCAGGTTTTGTTGTGCTTATCTCATTTGTGTGATGCT
The DNA here is from genome assembly GCF_019279795.1 of Protopterus annectens. Classification (NCBI taxonomy): domain Eukaryota; kingdom Metazoa; phylum Chordata; order Ceratodontiformes; family Protopteridae; genus Protopterus; species Protopterus annectens. The sequence goes on along the minus strand of NC_056737.1, from coordinate 587,092,554 downwards.
CAACAGTGCACAATCCTGGACTAGTGGTCCACTCAGGAAGTAGACAGAACACATGCACACAAGGCATCTGTAAAAGTGCAAAGGTCAAAAACAATACAGTCTTACAATTTTTGCTTTCCATTGCACAACTTCATTTGTTGGCTTTGTGCAGTGGTTAGCAAGGTTACCCAACCCCTAATGACAGGACTCACACAGACAGTAACTGAAAACAGATACATTCAATTAATTCTGTTGGGCACCATGCAATCATGCTAAGTGGTGTTGTGTGGTGATTAACACAGATAACTTAAGAATGAGTAGGAAATTATGGAAATGCCATGTATCTAGTGATGCAGCAGCAGCTGTAAGTATAGGGCTGGAGTACAAATGGTTCTGGGTTCTAGTACAGGGTTTATAACCTATTTTTAATGTTGTAACAGTGCAGTTTATAGCAATGAACTGAAAAATAAAAAGCTGTTATTTCAATAGTCTTGTGGCAATAGGTGTAAGTGCAAGACTGCCATACTCATGGTCCTGGGTTCTAATACAGGATATTCCATATATTTTACTATTCTTCCTCTTTTCATTATATTTGATCTCAATTATAAAAATAGATAGTGGAAATGATATGAATTATATGTATTAAGGATAAGACACCCTTATTGTGTTTTCAGATGTATGACTGAGGGTATACTGTCTATACTGTGCACTATATTTATGTAAGTATAATTCTGCTATCTTAACTTTCATGGCCTTCACAATTACATAAGACATATACATAACTGGATCTATATAATAGAACCTTTTCAGGTCACACACATATATGTGTAACACCTCAAGCTGTCACCTGTATTTATGAATGATTACTGACTAAGTCTGAGCAGGACTTCTTCTGTGGCAAAGATGGAAGATGAATGTTGTGGAAGAATATGTCTTGTCCCTTATGCCTAGGTTTGAATCCCACAGTTTAAAATCAATTTTAACAGTGTATAAAGCCAAAAACAAATGTGTCAGGTCATGACATTTATGACCCTAGTGCATGTCTGCAAACAAAACTCACCTAACAGTTACTTTCCAATTTTCAATACATATTTCCAAGATACAACACCAGGCACCCATCAAACTAAGGCCAAGTGTAAGATTAACCTTCCATTTTCAAGTATTTATTTCCTCCCTGCTTGGCACTGCTGCACTCCACTTAACATTGTGCAAGCAAGGTTGGCATCATTGCACAGGTTTGCGCACTACCAGTAAATGCAATAACTAGAACTGGCAAAAAAGTTGCCAGTGGTCTACATCAGATACTTGACATGTCTGTCGTTAGAAGAGAATGTGCCCAGTTTAGGGTGCACAGGTGGGGGGGGGGCAGGAGTCCAGGATATTTATTGGAGTCCTGGTAAAGCACCACAGCCAAAGGCTTCTGCAAGGGATTATTCTGGCTCACAGTACAAGTCTGAAGCATGGAGTAGTTTTGCTCAAGCAATATCCAGTGCACTGGAATCCCACACACTGAAGAGCAGTATACGCATCATTTTAATGACCTATACAGGCATAAAACAGATAACTGCAACTGCTGGTTGAATAAATTTGAGCCTGCAGATATCCCACAGCTGTGTAAGCATGATCATAAGAGAGTACTTGCAATAGTTAGAAAGCTAAATATAGGCAAGACTGGTATGCATAATGCTCTTGTGTTCTTTTCTTTTCTTCCCCCAGCTAATACTGAATGTGAGTTCAACAGACAGGCTCATGTTGCTCGAATGGAGATACTGGGAAGCAAGTGGTATGAATGCAGCACAAGAGAAGTGTCATTGTAGCTTTACAAGTTAAAGGTATTTTTTTATACAGTTGTAGCAAATTGAGCATGCATATCCTAACTGTAAAAGCAAGTATGCTTGTATTACTCTGTAACACAAATGAGCTTTAGAAGTTAAATATTAGACTGTAGTCAAAGGTTGTAGGTTCAAATACTGCAAATCACAACTATACAATGCTGCATTTCTTTAATAATATTTACATTGAATTAAACTCTATACACGTGGCACAAATGCCCTTTTCTTAACTCTAATATGTATAATTGGAACTTGCATATGTGCAATATTTGCACATTTCAAGGATTACTGTCAGCGATCTGTAGTTATAGTGTGTATTTTTTATGACATATACTTAAATGTCAAAAGTGAGATAAAATAGTTGTATAATTGTGGTAATGCGTTGTATGTCACATATGATAGTACTAATTTTATCTCTTTTTTTTCCCTGTCACCCCAGCCCTTATCTCTCTTTTTTATTTTCTATTATGTGTCATCAAAATGTCTCACTGTCATCTATCTGCACCACATCTCTAAATGCTCCACAGCATAGCGAGGTAGGCCAGGCCCAGTGGATCAGCCTGTCCCTGCTCCACTGGCTCCAGCACTGATGCCTAACATGTCTGGGTCCAACTTGGCAGCACTGCCTCTTCTGCCCCTATATTACCTACACCCTTAGGTAGTACTGCCCTAGCAGCTGGTGCAATGGTATCCTCCAGGAGCAGTGGCAGAGATGGAGATTTCATTACCCACCAGGAGATGCCAGGGTTGGTGTGTAGGGCTATGCACCACACCATTGGTGTACTCCTATGCCAGATGGAGAGGCTACTCTCCCTCATGGTCCATAGGAGGAGAAGACATCAAGCACTCCAGCCACCAGCACTGTAAGGGGACAGTGATGACAGTCCAGTGGGTGAGAACTCTATTCTCACTGTCTCCAAGTTTGATGGGAATGAGCCTGTGTTCTCCTCTCATTCACTCCAATCATAGTGTTCCCATCCTTTCATGTCCCTCACCATCCCTGTCTCTTGTCTTGTTTGTTTGCATTTGCTTCCTGACTTACCTAACTTACCTGACCAAGACATACCTATGTCACTTATCCAACATTCATTTCTTAGTGAATTTTAAAAAAATGGGTAGCTGACTAAGAAAAAAAAATATCACTCCATACATAGCTCTTCATTTTGCACATGTGTTTTCTTGACACACTTAATTTGGTGCAATTAGCTATTCAACATGATTATGTTGTTGTCACCCCTCTTTCAGGAGGTGACAGTCCAAATTCAGCTAATATTCCGCATATATTAGCAGTTTTTACTGTTGAAAAAATGGATAGTTATAGTTCTTTCCTACCTCCCTCCTTTACATCATTGTATTGCTTTGCCTTTGTTCTTCCCCCTGCTTGCTCCCCATTTCACCACTTTCCTATCTATCCCATTCTAACACCTACAATCTGGTCACAAAATAGAATCACACACAGCACACATAAGTAGGAGAAAAACAATGGACTGCTTTACTTTTTGGCCTCTATGTTTGCATGGAGTTTGGCATTATGCAACTATAGCAAGCAACAGTGAGCGGCCCTACAATGCTTCAGTTACCTTCATGCACTATAGCTTAAACCTGCTGCATTATGCCAACACAGAGCAACACATGTACTATAAAGAACTGATGTCATTGCATTATCACTGTTTATTTAAAAGTACTAGATACACCTGGATTCAAACCTAGTATAATCTGGGCTCAAAACAAAAAGTGCATCAGTGCATTTATACCTGCTGCCACAGTCAACCAAGCATCAGATGGGTTTCATACACTCAGTACTAACTTTCAGTCTTTTGGCAATACAGCTCACATGTGCGCACTGTTTAACTACATGTAAATAGGGAAAATAATGTAAATATGTATCTCACATGCACACTCAAACACTTTGCTAACCATTGTGCTAACCTGCTGCTCGCTGCTGCACTATGCAAAGCCAAATATAGCATGCATTAGTACTGTTTGCCATCCATTTTACACTTTATGTTATAAAACTACTTGTGGAAACTTAAACTGAACAAAATGTCACATATTTACAATGCAGGCATGCGTTGTATCCCCATGCACTGCAACCCTGCTGTTTCCAGTACTTTTTTCACAAATATATCAACTACACTACATACATTAATATCAAATGTCTGATATGCAGTACATGTCAATCTGGTAACATGCAGAACTGGAACTATCTACACAGTTGAACATGCCTACACATCCATCAAATGACCCTGGGAACTATTGACCCATAAGCCTAACCAGTCTTCTGTGCAAGGCTATGGAAATATTTATCATGGACCTTATCCACAGAGACATAGGTGACCTTCAGCACTCTTTACCCAACCCATAATAGTTTTATCCAGGGTAGATCTTGCTTATTAAAGCTAGTGTACTTCTTTGATAATGTCCCCAAAGCCCTGGAACAGGGAAGACAGAACATACCACCTATCTAGATTTAGCCAAGCCCTTTGACACAATCCTCCATTCAGGTATTATAAAGAAACACTCCCATCTGGGGATTAATCCATACATTACCAGATTAGTAGCACACTGTCAAAGTTGTGGAGTCCACCTCCACCAGGATTCTAGTTATCAGTTGAGTACCACAGCAATCTATATTTGGCACTCTACTGTTTGGAAACCATTTTTCTGAAGTTCAGGCAAAGGTAGATGGCCTGTGGATTACCAAGTTTGCAGAGGACTGTCAGTAGGGTGCAATCATATAGTGTCCCCCAATATTGTTAACATATTACACAAAGGCCTGACACAGACAAATGATTGGTGCCAAACTCATGGACTAAAGCTTAAGACAAGAAAATGCCTCATTGCTCCTTTTGGCAAAAAAAGTAACCCTGCTAATTATGTTATACATAGCACCCCTGTAAGCTCAACCTCAGTGGTGCAAGACTTGGGAACACAGTTTAATAGCAATCTAAACTTCAATCACTATGTGTGAATAGTGGTAACACTCACATTCTATATTGCCCACCTCATAACTAAGGAGATTGTATCTAAGACCAGGGATGTCATTGCTTCACTGTACTTGACCCTTATCAGACCCCTAATTGAGTACAATGCTGCTGTCTCTATGTACCTCACCAGACAGCTGCAGCAATTGGAGAGACCACAGAGGTGTCTGACCGAGAGAATCCCGGACCTCCAAAATATGAAATACATGGGAAGACAGGCTGTTGAGAGGTGACCTGGACTTGGCATGCAGAGCAATCTTGAACCCTGCCCTAATGTAAATACTGCACATCTGTAAATCAGATAGAACAAGAATAACTTGCTCCAGTGATCTCAACCTAGGGTGTGACATAAACAGAACATGCTGGAGAGACAGCTATATCTCCCAGGAATTGCTAATTATTGTTCTTAGACTTCTACTGCATGTGAAGCAGTGTTCCTCAATTACCCTATTCAAATGCAAATTTGACAACTGGATGGGTAATTATAAATTCACCCCAGGGGTGGCGCCTATGTCCCTCATGGACAGGGCGATTAGGTACTGATCACAAAATAGGTCTGCTAACAATGAAGTTCCGACTATGCTTTATAAGGGTACTTTGGTTTTTACATGGCTAGGCTTATAAAGGCCCTAGGGCCATTAGCCTAGTAACCTCCTAGGAACCTAAGAAGCTATGAACCTATGCAGGCCTACCATCATCTTCTCTCATGCATTCACCTGATATTATGCACTATAAGTTGTTCTGCAGCCTTGTAAAAATCAGACTTGTGCTGTGGCACTTGTGTAAATCACTGAGTTCTGTATTCTGTTTACTTATATAGGTAGAGGTTCTGTTCTCACTGCAGTCAACTGGGTGTGTGTGTCTGTGTGTCTAGCCAGATGAGCAGAAGTGTGCATCCTACATTTACTGCTCTAATACCATGAATTGATAGTATTTTGATACTTGTACATGCCTACACATCCATTTCATGCAGGCCTCCCAACATCTTCTCTCCAATATAGACTGCTGATGTCATCCATTATTAGTGGGCCTGCAGCCTTGTAAAAGTCAGACTTGCCATGATGCTTGTGTAAATTACTGAGCTCTGTAGTCTGTGTACTTAGTTAGGGGTTCTTTTCTCATTGCAGTCAACATGTGTGTGTGTGTGTGTGTGTGTGTGTGTGTGTGTGTGTGTGCGTGCACGTGCATGCACACGCGCACACGCTGTGCACTTGCTTGTCATTACAGAGACCCTTTTACAACAGCATGTGGAACACTGTTATTGCCATATTCTCCTCATCAGACACTACTGATGTCATCAGCTATAAAGTGTTGTCTGAGACACTGCAAATTAGACGAGCTGTGGCGCTTGTCTTAAATGCAGTGTTCTGTAGTTTATGTACTTAGATAGACAGGGGTTCTGTTCTCACTGCAGTCAACTGGGGTGTGTGTGTGTGTGTGTGTGTGTGTGTGTGTGTGTGTGTGTGTGTGTGTGTGTGTGTGTGTGTGTGTGTGTGTGTGTGTGTGTGTGTGTGTGTGTGTGTGTGTGTGTGTGAGCACGCTCATGAGCATGCACTTGCTTGACATTACATAGAGCATTTTACACTAACATGTGGGGCAGTGTTATTGCCATATTCTCCTCACCAAACACTGCTGATGTTATCAGCTGTATCTGATTTGTGGATGTTCACTATTCCCACCAGGGTAGGCTGAGAGACTTGCCTGGAGGCCAGGCAGAAAGTCATCTCATCTTATACAATACAGATTACAGTGACATGGTTTTCAGTCTATCCACATACATCATGACATGGTTTGTAGGCCCTGTGTATTATTGGTGAGAAACCCCTGTGGCCTATCCAGCTCAGGTAGATACAAAATACAAAATTGTGCTCTATATTAGTGTTCTGATGAGATTCGAGTACAGTGCTGTAATACACTCCTCAGATTTGAATATGATGGCATGACTTATGATGGGCACAACATAGGCTTTCAATACCAGTGTGGACACTGGTGGTTAAAGTTCAGATTGCTATGTACATGTGTTCCCAGTACTTGTATCACTGGGTTTCAGCATAGTGGGATTGTTGTCAATGCTGTAATTAGCAGGGAATTCCACATTGCAGAAGGGAAAAATAAAGATGTTTGCATTTATTTGTAGACTGTGTTGCTTTGTCACCAATCATTTGTCTGTGTCAGTCCCTAATGTAGTATGTTATAGGTGGACTCAATGATTGCATCCAGTATGCCAGAGTCAGCAAAAGTGGTAAGCCAAAGGCAGTATACTTTACCCTGAACTGTCGAGAAATAGATTCCAAACAGTAAAGGGCCAATCACAGACCCCTGGGTTATGCCACCAGTGATAGCTCTACTGGTACAGGTTGATTCACCAACTTTCACAGTATGTGTTCTGTCTGTGAGCCAGTTGGTTACCCATCTAGTGACATAAGGTTTAATTCCCTGCTGGGAGAGTTTCTCAATGATACCTGCATGGGAGACTGTGTTCAAACCCTAGGCCAGATCAGGATAGTTAGGATGCACTGTCTTACCTTCATCCAGGGCTATCAAACATAATCAATGGGCTGTGACAGCATCACACATCACCTATCACATAACACATAACATACACCTTAGTGACATGGTTGAATACACACTTACAAACTCCACACAGTCTATGTTCCTGTAGAATGGTATACATCAGCATGCATCCACCAGAGTTGGAGAGGGTGCACCACCCAATGCATGCATATATAAATAAATCCTGACTCTTCTCATCTGTGAGGTAGACCAACATGTCATCATGGACCTTATCTAAATGGACACTAGTAATATCCCAGCTGTGTGCAGCAGACCTGTGTGAGTTGTTAATGCTACATCATGTTTGTTACATCTGATAGATGTCCTCAAAGAGGTCATCCAGAGCATGTATGATGACAACACTATTGTCCCTTTGAACTTGACAAACCCAAGGCATTTGAAACAAATCCACACTAATGTATTCACTCAACACTGCCAGATGTGGCTGTAAACAACTAACTTACCCAGTGGCTAGACCACTGTATCACATATGTGGCATCTAAATGTGGTGAAATGTGTGAAGTGACCTATATCTCAGGTCCAGTGATCAGGCCTGCACATCAGGGCCATCTGCTACACCCTTTCCTGTCCATTATTTAAGTGACAGATATCACAGAAGACATACACATCATGTGTCCAAACAGCTGTTTTAAGAACTACTGATTGCAGGCAATCATTGCCTCCAACTGTGATATTAGTATAATACAGACAGCATCAAAACATACCAAAGATTGCTGCCACAGACATGACAACACCTGCAATGACACAAAACATGGGATTTGTTACATCAGGAAAACAAACACACAACCTAAGTATAATCTAGACATCACACCCTATAATCAGATGAACAGGTATGTGACATGTGTCCTGAGGTAGATGACAAGTGAAATGTCTACCAGCATGTGGTCACAGTGCTGACTACTTCCTTGTATGTAACACAACTATTGAGTATGTTACACGAGATGCATGTGTGCTACCTGTTTCCAGTAATGCACATAGTACATAAATAGCTATTTGGCACATTACTGGCATGGATAACATTCATGAAAGTATGAATTGTGCCATCTATATCTGCCATGCATACCAGTCATCTTGCTTGTATTGATCACAATGTCACATACAGGTATAGCAGTGTCCTTTCTAACACCTCCAGCAGTATTACAATTCCCAGACAATGTGCAGGATTACCCTCATAGTGTGCGGACATGTCATAATAGTTGTACATGTATGTTTGTGCAGAGTCATCTCTGATCACTCTACATCACATATGTTATGTCAGAGACATGGGATTACTGGTGGTATTATTCTGATATTATACATGATTTTGCTTGCTTCTTTTAATGTTGTCCATGAATCTTTTCCTGTGTCCCACTTGCTGGAGACTCTGCTGAGATTACACTTGTATTCAGGCAAATCAGTTTACACAGCTTCACAATATGCACCCTACCCCAATTGTCATCACATCCCTGATAGATATCCCCTGCATTGTTATCTCACACATACATCGTTCCCCACTGTTATATTACCTTGTGTGACTGTTACACAATACACATTTTCACTGTGCAGTCCATACTGTATCATATTGATATGTGATTGGTTTTGCTGCAACAACTGTTTTCCATTGACATGCCCTCATCTGCTGTACATTAAGTTGTTTCACTTGTCCTCTTTCCTTGTGTTCATTCCCACAATTCATCTGTGTGTCCCTATTCAATACATACTCTTCTCCTGAGTGCTTATTTTACATGACAGTCCATGTACCCTTACAGATCATTTACACAACTTTGGTACGGAATGCCAGGAGTAGTATTTCATAATACTCTGCACTGTATATACTGTCATGTTCTGTGTTTGGACCATATACATAATCATACCTCTCAACTGTCTAGGTTTTCACAGAAGTTCCAGATTTTTGCTTTGCATATCATTTGGTGTGTTACATATAAAACCTGTGGTTTTCTGCCATATCACTGGGATGATCTCAGGACTGATCTCTTGATGCAATAATTACATACATTTGAGTTTCAGACTTAAAATCCTTCAGAAAAATGTATATTCACACAAACCCCTTGTTATTCTAGCAGATTTCTAAGTTTAAAAGAGAAACTATGTAAAATCTGTCCCTATTTCTGGGTCATTGTCCCCCCATTATGTACTGCTTTGTCCAGATTTCCTGCACTAAGAGATTGAGAGCTATGAGAAATATATGTTAAGCCCTGGTGATCATTGTGGCATTTTGTGCAAACCTGCTAACCTACTGTGCTCTGAGTTAAGCAGGTTTTCTATCTGTGTTCTATTACATGGTTTCCTGGCCGACCACCCTGTTGCCAGCCATGAAACTGCACTTATTTACATTTAAACATGGTGTGTGGCATGAATATGCACTTAGCATTGCTGCTCACCCATATCACTGTGCACATATGTAATCCCCATGTAGGCTTTGCACAAAGCCTACGTGGAGTTTACTGGATCCCAGGGATAAAGTATAAAGTATTGAACAGCAACTGGCAGATCAGAGCAAGTGAGGTGAGAAAAACAGACTATAGCAAAGATCTGCTGTGCCGCACATATGTAATCCCCATGTAGGCTTTGCACAAAGCCTACGCGGAGTTTACTGGATCCCAGGGATAAAGTATAAAGTATTGAACAGCAACTGGCAGATCAGAGCAAGTGAGGTGAGAAAAACAGACTATAGCAAAGATCTGCTGTGCCGGGTGATCTTGTTAAAGCATTTCTCATCCCACTGCTCACAAACAGTGATTTAGTTGTCAGAGACACTTTAGAATAAGCAATGCATAAGTCAACATGTAGCCTAATGTTATATAATCCTCTCAGAAAACATCAGATTAAAATCAGAAATTTAGATGCAAGGTAGAATTCCAAGAAAACAGAGCAGCATTAAGGAAGTTTAAATCAAAGAAGGAACAGCTCTGCTAACCCATGGGATGAGCCAAAGCTGTTTATTAAAAACTGGTGTATCAAATTATCTGAACACCTTGTACTATGTATCCATACAAAAGTAGGCAAAGCATCTTGTTACAGTTATGCTTAGGACTGTTATTAGCATGAGCACATTATACATGTGATGGCTTTGTAAAAAGTCAAATAATGTTAATTGTCACTGTGATATACATTAGAGTGATTTTCCAATGATTTATGACTTACCTGTGCACCTTGGCATGTGGTACATAAATGTAAGAACAGTATTTCTGTGCATTGACAAACTTTTTTTCTTCTTTAGGAAAAAAAAAGTTTTAAAATCTGCATCTTTCTTACACTGATACCACTGAGTAAAAACAGTGAACTTTAACACTGGTGACATCATTGTTAGATAAACGAGCTTTGCGTCCTTAGACTTTAATGGGCAATCATCACACATGCGTGGAGGTGCCCTTCATTAAAATCTATGGATGCACTGTGTGTTAACCTAAGGTGAAATCAAAAAAGAATACAGTAAATTTCTTTGGGCCATGGTTTAATAAAAAGTTTACAAAGCTTTTGTAAACAAAGTAAAAGAAAACTTAAAATGTAATTGTAAAAAACAGCCAAAAAATGTAAATCTGGACAAACAGGAAAATAAATCATAGCACTTGACTCATCAAATGCCACGATATATATACAAATGTCAAATCGCTTTAAGAACCTGTTGATATTATTAGCATCCCTTGAGGTATGATTATCAATCTCTGTGTCACGAATATCACTGATGATTGCTTGCAAAGAGTTTCAGATAAAAACAATGAAATGTAGTGTAGTCACACCTCTCCATTGTCCCTGTTTTGGAGGAACATTCCTATTTCCAAGCTTTATTTAGGATATCTCTATTTTTTGGAATAAGTCCCTATTTTCAAGCTTGAGTTACCCCTTCACACACTTTTCTGAATCCCACTCATCATGTGTGTTTTGAAGCTTTCTAGTACAACCAAAACTGCAGTACATGGCCAGCACACTAGTGGCAACAATAATTTTAAAGAAAGGAGACACACATCTTAACAATTCTCTTTTTCTGAAGCAAATAATAAATGACCTTGTGTGGTAAAATTTTGCACTCCAGTTATTTTACACTCTCCTTGATAATGTGCTTATATAATTTTTGTCAGTCTAATTTTTGAACGTGTGTTTCTGAATGGTATCCTACATTCCTACTGGAAGTGGGAAGAGTTATGTTCTACTTGGTATTCAAATTTTGTATTAGTTAGCTGTTGAGAGTTTTAGATGGATGCTCCTATCTTCAGTGTCTGCAGGTTTTGAGGTATGAACATAGCACATTTACATTTGCATCCCTAACTAATGTTAGGCTAAGGCAGCCATGAAAAAGATTCCTCTTGCAGATACTGCTGTACCAGCATTGGGGTATCTTAGTAATATTCTAAGAAGGAGTGCCACACTCATACTTAGAAGATAGAGGGGAGACTGCAATGCAAAAAAAAAAAAAAAAACACAGAACATTGTGGGGGAAGGAGTACAGACTAGAATTACATAGGTAATCAATGTTGTGCAAATTGGGGAGGATTGCACTGTGTGTATCTCGAGTTTGCAGCTGGAAAATCTAGGTTTAGAAAGCAAGTAGAAGGATTGTTAAACTAGGCTGTTTGAGGAAAAAGGGAGCCTTTTACGAACCAAGAAACCAAGCAGAATTACGACTACAATATCTCTTCTTTTCCATGCACAGCAGTCATATGTGTGGTTTGTTATGATATTTATTGTTGAAGTGCTACATCACACTGTTAATAACATTACTTAGAAATTGCAAGGTTACATTTCATGACTAGGACTTTGCTGTAAACTGCCACAACCATTTGTCCTTCTTTATGACCGTCACTGTACCCGTGCAATGCATCACAATATATCTATAGTAACAGTAATACAATGCTGAATCCATGTATAAACAGCATTTATAGATATGTGTGTGTGGTAACATTGCTCCATCTATTCTGATATAGAAGTATACTTACATTTTTCTGTATTTCAGTTATGTGTTTATATAGATTATGACACAGCACATGGAATTCACCTCACAAGTTCAGTCCTAGTAAAACACACCTGTCCCTTTAACAAATGGAACACGGATTTTCACATAATTCAGTAGAAGTATTTTATTTTCATCTATGAGGAGAAATGGTTGCTTTAAAATGCTTCCTTCTGCAATGCCTTTAAGGAGATCCAGAACATCTAGCTTCAATTAAATCGTTTAGCAGTTTGGGGGAGTAGTATAAGCTTACTTCTTTCAGTTCATAAGCAGTCACATGACAGTAAAAAAATCATTGCTGGTTTGTAACACAGTCTTGTATAAACATATGTGCATCCTTTGCCAAAAGTAATAATAGTATCATCTTCATCACACAATCCAGATACTTCCTTAGGTTCAATAGTTTAAAAAATTCCTGGTGATTATAGGCAGTTTCCTTATTTCCCAAAATTCAATACACATTAATTTGATCCTCCTTGGCGGTCAGTTTAACAATGCTTCTACTTGCTTTCTAAACCTAGATTTCCCAACAGCAGCCTTGAGATACATGCAATGCAATCCCCCCCCCCCCATTTGTACAACATTGATTACGTACGTAATTCTGGTCTGTACAGCTTCCCCCACAATGTTCTGCCTCTTTATTACTCCTTCCCCCGCAATGTTCTGTCTCTTTATTGCGTTGCAGTCTCCCCTTTACTTTCTAAGCATGGGTGAGGCACTCATTCTTAGAATATAACAAAGATACACCAATGCAGTTACAGCTGTGTATGCGAGGGTAATCTTTTCATGGCCAGAGCACTTTACTTTGCCCTCCCCCCATCTTATATCAATGGACTACAATACATTACAAATATATATGTGTGTCTGTGTGTGTGTGTGTGTGTGTGTGTGCGTGTGTGTGTGTGTGTGTGTGTGTGCGTGTGTGTATGTGTGCAATATATATATATATATATATGTATATATGTATATATATATATATATATATATATATATATATATATATAAAGAGAGAGAGACAGAGAGAAAGGGCAATCTGTATAAATAGCTATGTACACACGCACACAAGTGCGTGCACAAATCATACATATAGTTCACATGTGCATATATATATATATATATATATATATATATATATATAGATATGTGTGTGTGTGTGTGTGTGTCTGAATCCCCTTTAGAAGGTCAAAGTTTCACAACTTTGAACTTCAAATGGCTGAGACCATAAGACTGAAGTTATAAAACTTCAAACATTATGAATGGAGATCACTGTACAGAGTGGAATGGGATATTTACCAATTTCCTCACTGTAGTGTGATCTTGGAGTTATTTATTTAGCAGGGGTGTGGGAGGTGCCCCCTGCAAAAACAAACTTTTTTTTTTGTTTTTATTTTTTTTATTATGTTTTCAAAGTTTCCAAACCTTGATCTTATGGTCTTGACCATTTGAAGTTCATAGTTTTGAAATTCTGAGTTTCTGAAGTGGATCCATATGCACACACACACACATATATATATATATATATATATATATATATATATATATATATATATATATATATATATATATATATATATAATAGCAATACACTCATTATCTGGCACCATAATATATCATGTCCCCTTTGGGAAAGGCAGTCATTCAGGGGATCACAGAGGGGCATAGGATGACGACAATACTAATGGGAAAAATCATTAAAACTCTGGATATTTGTTTTGATGAGAACTTTGGAAAGGTAAATGCTGAATGTGTCATAGCTGGCTCATGCGCTATCCACCTATCAGTCAATTCACACAGGTTCAGCACCGAACAGAAAGCATCAAATTTGGCTGACCACTTTTCATTCCTGCTAAGACACTGGTGCTCCAGCAGAATGTTCTTGAACTGCATTTAAGCTGCCAAAAGGAAGTGACTTCTTGCACTTTACTTCTTGCGCAACCAACATCAAGAAACTTAGTTTCAATGGAGACAGAGTGACAATAATGCTTAATGGTCCTGAGAAGCCTCTGAGATGATTCTTGGCAATGACGTTTTTGGTTTAAAAAAAAAAAAATATATATATATATATATATATATATATATATATATATATATATATATATGGTTGTTTTAAACCACATGTACACATATTGATGGTCTCCCAACACTTCATTTAGCTCATTAAGTTGATTCTTGAAAAAAAAACACACACACAATAGTTATGTAATGTATGATGTTTAGTAAAGCTAGACATAAAATATATAATTGTCATATAAGAAGAAGCAGTCTGCTGAATTTAGATATTAAATACAGGATTTAATAACATGGGCTTGTGTATAATAACACTGCTGTCTTAACTTGTCATAAATGATATACACTACATTAAACATCAAGGGGAAGCATGATGATTTTCTTATATAAGTAAATATACATAACAAGTCATGTAATTGCTTTAACTTGAGTTGTAATTTGTGTAACCCATCTTGACCATATATAATACTTAAGCGATGACCAAGGTAACTAATGTTTTATACGTGACATCAAACTGACAAAGTTGTTCAACTGGAACAATAGAAGCCTGAATTTGAAATGTCACAAATGTAACAATAATATTTTGAACAAATAGCATTGAATTGACAATAGACAGTTTAATAACATGGGCTTGAGTATAATAACACTACTGTTTTAATTTGTCATAAATGACATATACTATACTGAACATCAAGGGGAAGCAAGATGATTTTCTCATATAGGTAAATGTGCATAACAAGTCATATAATTGCTTTAACTTGAATTGCGGTTTTGTAACACATCTTGACCATACATAATACTTAAGCTGTTACCAAGGTAACTAATGTTTTATGCATGACATCAAACTGACAAAGTTGTTCAAGGGAAAAAATAAAAGCCTGAACTAGGAATATCACAGAATGTAACAATCACATTCTGAACAAACAGTATTAAATTGACAATAATCACTCAGTTTAACCTTTGTTGATTATACAAAATAGAATGTTGCCATTTAAATCTAAAAACTTTCAGTTTGTTTGTTTGTGTCTTTCGGCTTTTCCCGGTTAGGGGTCACCACAGCAGAACTCCGGTCCGCTAATGATTGGCAGTTGATTTTTACGTACCGGCTTGCCCGGCCTAATGCACAACCTTCAACGAAGGTACGGCCATTCACGCATGTCTCCACGCAGAAGACGCTCTAGCTGAGAGTCGAACTTACTTAGCGTCTTACTGTGAGGTGACAATGCTACCGCAACACCACCACCATGGGTCTAAATCTAAAATCTAAAAAACTTTCAGTATATGCCATAAAATGGCAATTTAAAAAACTTTCAGTATATGCCATAAAATGGCAATTTATAATATGGAAATGGGACTTGTAATCATTAATCGCAATAAGTGAATTTGTTGTTTTTAACCTACAATTTCACTCATTTTATAATAAGAAATGAGAGATATGAAAATCCTTATGTGTAGGAAATGAGGGGAAGAGATATGCACTGATAATTGAAATGCACTAACTTTCATCAATGTTTACATAAAACAAACTTGATGCTTTAAGTAAGTTAGCAACAAACAAAGTGATTACTTAAATGCTGATAAACAATGAAATATAACTTCTGATATATCCAGTAAAATACATTTTATTATAAACATTAGGTATACATATTATTACCACCTATTTATATTAAGTAATAAGTTTTGAAATACTTCATCAATAAGGGTGAATATGCTAAACAACTGTGTGCTATAATCTTTTACTGAGGTTTTATATATGATACATCCTACTTTACTATGATTGAATTTCTTGTCATCTTTCATGTAAGTATTAATTGCTTATACAATAAGTAGACATTTATATTGTATTAGAATTCTGTCTAATCTACAATAGTGCTATATTTGTTCAAAATAATATAAATATTGCTTATTCCTATTACAAATATTCTCCATAAGATCATGCAATTTATGGAGCTCAGATGTTCTGGATTGTCAAGGTATGAGTGATAATCTGATGGACTTACGTTTATCCATCAGATTAGTAATGATTTTAATTTCATGGCTAGTGCAGATCTTAGTTTTGTTAACATTTATTAATTTAAATTTGTTATTTCACAAAAACATTTTTAGTATGCCTGAACAAAACATTACTTTACTGGTAAGCACTCAAAGTATAAAACTGATAATTTCCTTTAGAAGTTCAAACATATACTTTATAGTTATCAGAGGAAAATGTTTAATAGTCACAATAAAACAAAAAATACATAGTCTAAATAACCTAAGATGGATTTAACTTTATTATCTTTGATTACCAATGGCTTAAACAATCCTAGCAAGAGATCAAATCTACTGAAATATTTAAAACTGAATAAAGCACAAATTGTCTTCCTTCAAGAAACTCATTTCAAAACAAATGACAATTTCAAATGGAATCCTAAGGAATATATGATATTGGCACAATCCACTTGTAAGACAAAGGCAAAAGGGGTAACAATTTTATGGAAAACAAATGTGATTAACCCAGAAATCATTTATAAGGATGAAGATAAAGAAGGCCTTATGACATTAGTAATAGTTAAATATTATAGAATATGGACCCTAGCCAATCTATACTGATTCCCAGGCATTGGATCAGGAACTGTTAAAAAACACTTGAATTTCATTTCCAGTAATTATAAAGGCAACTTAATATTAGGAGGAGATTTTAACTGTATATTTGATATTTCTGAAACTACGAATAAAAAACAGCTGCACACATCTGCTGTATCAAAAGGTTTAAACAAGTGGGTAGAATCAGTTCGTCTTGTAGATACTTAAATGTGAAGAAGATAAATCTTTGTTGTTTTCCCATCAAGATCACAGATTTGATACCCAAACTAGAAGAGATAAAATATTTGCTGCACTTGACTTATACTCTAAAATCATTAATTTCTCAATCACTCTCTGCCCCTTTTCAGACCATAATTCATTGATACTAAAACTTCAAAATGGGTACAAACCATTAATCTTTAACTCCAGAATTACAGCATATATAACTAAAATTAAAGAGTTCAAACCCTGGTTATTATCTGAATTACACTTCTTCTTAGATATTAATTACACCACAGAGATAAATAAAATAATGTTATGGGATTCATTAAAAAGCTTACATGTATGGTAAAACCCTCACTTGGTATAAAAAAATCAGAGAATGGGATTCTGAATTATTAGATCTACAATCCAAACTTTTGTCAGTAAAAGCTGAAAAAAATCAAAATCATTTGGAGATGAAAAAGAAAGTAGAAGTATTAAACAATAAATACAATGAAATTCTAACACATAAAACTAGTTTAGCTTTAGAAACACTAAAAATTAATACCTTGGCCACTTCTCCCAAATATCTACATAATTTATCCACAAGAATCAAAATACAATCAAAAGCTAATAGCATTAAAAGTATCTTCCATGAAAAGAAAGGGAAAAATGTCTTGGATATAGGTGACATTCTTGATGCTTATAGAAATCAATATACGGAACATTTCCAAAAAGAAAATATACATATTGATCAAATAAATCTAGGTGAAAAATGTTCTAATATAAAAAAATAAAATAAAAATTAAAAATAGATCTGCAAGCACCCATATCCTACAAAGAAATTACAGATGCAATAAAAGAGGGTAAAATAATAAAGCTCCATGTATAAACGGCATAATTATGGAAATATATGAACTTTTTCCTTCAAAGATACTATCCCTCTTGCATAAAACTCTATTAGAAATCCCAGTCACAAGCTTTAATACTACCTTCTTGGAGATATTGCTTAATCACACCAATTCTAAAGGAAAACAAATCCCCAAACCTCTATACCTCATATAGACCTATATCATTATTAAATAATGGCTATAAGATATTTATGACAATATTAACTAACAGAATGAAAATATCACTATCCAAAACAATAAATAATGATCAAACTGGATTTATATATCATAGAAACACACATGACATTATTAAAGGGATCATTTCTCTTATAAATTATATTAATAAATAAAATAGAGCAATACTCATAATTGGCTTAGATATAGAAAAAGCATTTGATTTCCTAAATTGGGACTATTTATATCAAAATTATGGTGTTATTTGAATTTCCTCCTTCCTTTGTTCATCTACTAAATAATATATATACAAATAATTTAGCGTATGTTAAGCTAGGTCCTTTCACCTCTAAATCTCTACATATAACAAAGGGTACTAAACAAGGATGTCCCACGTCACCAATTCTATTCACTTTAGCTATTGAAATATTGGAAGATTCAATATGTAACAATACAAAAATCAAAGGAGTAGATGTTTATGAACAATACAATTGTAAAGTAATGTTCTTTGCTGATGACATACTATTAACATTATCCAATACAAAAGAGACATTAGAAGAATTACATATTTTAATTGACACATTTTACAGGACTTCAGGACTCCATTTCAATAAATCAAAATCAAAATTTTTATTTTTAAATAAAAAAAAAATTGCAGACGAAGGGGAATCACACTATAGGGATACCTTAAAATATCTAGGAATTGAGTTATGCAAGGATAATAATGAATTAGTCTAAAAAAACTACAATAATATCATCAATACAATTAAAATCTCTGTGGAAAAGTGGAACAAAATAATATTATCATTTGAAGATAGACTACAGTTAATAAAAATTATTTTACTAACCAAGATTCTATATATAGCTCTTTGGCAATACAACTGTTACCAGAAGGAAATATACTCAAAGAAATAAATTCATGCCTAATAAAATGTTTATGGTTTCCCAAAAGAAACAGAATAGCTTTAATACATCATATCAGACCATGGAAACAGGGTGGGTTAAACTTTCCTGATATAGAAACATATATAAAAGCATCAATATCTAAAACAATCTCGGCTTGGATAAGTCCAAATTAATCTGCAAATTGGAAAGAATTACTAACTGTAATATCAATAAACAAATTTGATTTACAAAAAAAATTTCAAATAACAGATAAAAACTATTTGCCATTGCACATATTATGTATTAGTATGCAATATAACATAACTAAGCCCACTAAAACTCATATAATTAATTATTACATTGACTTATTTAGGAAAAATTTTAATGCAAATATAGATTTAAAAATAGATTTAAAAATCTGGTTTGATCTTTTAACACCATTCATAGTTACAAAGAGCTATCCACATAAAATATGCAGAGAAATAATTAATTCCTGGGAACAGAAAGGGTTTGTTTGTTAGTTTCAATGCATCAAAGAACTAAAAGTTCCGGATATGCAAACAATAGAAACAACATACAAAATTCCACAACAAGATTGGCTAACTATGCAAAGCATTCTGACGTATTTGCAAGATTTATGCAGAATAATTAGTAATTCTTCATTTAAAGAAATATCAAAACTTACAAAATACCTATATGAAATCATATATAATGATTATAACATGGGAAATAGTATTTCAAAATTTTACAAGATATTGATAAATTATAAAACAATACCCAAGTCCTCATATTGGAATTATATAACAAAAGGACACTCATTACAGCTTAATGAAGAAATTAAATCAAATATTTTATTGTCAGTAAAACATACATCCTTTACACAATACTGGAAAGTTTTTAATTGGAAATGCTTGCACAGAGCTCTCTTAACTCCAGATAGAATTACTAAAATTAATTCTTCCACGAAGGGAATATATTGGAGAGGTGAGCAAATATACAATGCAGATTGGAATCACATTTTTTTTTTGACTGTGTTAAAATTAAGCCATTTTGGAATGGTATTAAAACTTTTTACAATCTTTATTTAATGAATCGTTTAACTTATCTAAAGCTCTAGTATTATTAAATATGTATGAAGGTCCTCATTTGAATGAGTCAAATATGTATCTAGTTTGGACAATACTTGCAATCTCAAGAAAGTGTATAACAAGAAGATGGAATACAAACACAATACTGACTTTGGAAGACTTCTACAGCCTACTGAAGAAAGACCACAGCATTCTTGGAAATTAAAATTAAAGCATTAAGTATTCATCCTAAGCCATTTATTAACAATCTATGGAAAAAAGTCTTATCATAGATTGACACTTTAAAGTAACTGAACAGATATACTCTGATAACTGGATTGTTAAACCTGCAAAAAAGAAAAAGTTGCCAGGTGAATCCATCGCTAGCCAAGGTGAAAATACAACAAGCTGGTAGCGATATTCTAAACGCAAGTTTATTTTTTAGAACAACAAACGTTTTCGCTACTGTTCTACAGTAGCTTCTTCAGAGAAACAGACACAAAGGAAGCGCCAAACATTTAAACCTGCAAGCGACGTGAATGCGTTGCAACACGTCACTACAAGTCACAAATAAGCGTATTCATTCACTAGCTGCAATATATTAATACAACTATAAAATGCATGTAAAAACGGGCTTATACATCAATATTATGTTAAAAATAATAAAAACAATTCATTCAACAAATTAATACTTGTATAAATCATCAATTGCTACTGTAATATGATATATTGTAATGTGCCAGCTTTACTACTGCACATTTTCCAAGAAAGAATCCAAGGTTCATTTGCGAATTTATAAGGGCTGTCAATGGTTTTAACAAAACATTCACTCCACATTATACAATTAATATAAAAAATTTTTATAAGAGATGAGTATTAATTAATAATACCATGGTGTTATTTTAAAATAGAATCAGGTATAAATATTTTAAAATTCTTGTGCTAGTTGTAGTTGTTTACATTATAAACATTTGAACATTATATCACCAAAACAGTTTTAGAACCACATGTTAACTAATAGGAGCATTTTACCTCAAAGTGCTCCTTAGTTTTAATATACAATTAATGTTGCAATTTTCATTCAACCCAGGTATACTAAACAGATCTAATGTTAGTTGCCATTCTAGTTCACAAGCTTCTAAGAGGAGTGAAAAAGGGCCTCCTCTAATAGTATAGGGTACATGGTCTATAGCTAAAAAATGGAAGCTGTGACCAGGATTGTTAAAAATATGTTTCGCTAAGGCGTTATCCCTTTTATTTTTCTTAATGGCATACATGTGTTCATACAGCCTTTCACATAATTTACGATCTGTTTTCCCTACGTAAAAGGCTGGACAGCAGTCACATGTAGCTAAATAAATAATGGATTTAGTCTCACAGTTAAGTTTATAATTGATATGATATTTTTTGTTTCTAATAGAAAAGGAATTTGATGTTTTCAGATATTTACAGTAGTTACAAGAACCACAAGTAAATGTCCCCTTTTGTCTTGAAGTAAAATCTATTTCTTTATTTCTTTCAAGAAGCATTTTAAGATTGTTACCTTTCTTGTATACTACAACAGGATTTTGTCCTAGTTATTCTGAAAGTTGTAAATTACTCCTGATGAAATACCAATTTTTAAAAACTATATGTCTAATCTGGTTGGAATTAGTGTTAAAAGTAGTAATAAAGCTAGTAGTAAATTGTTTGACAAATGTAATATTAAGACAATTCTGATTGTCTATGTTGTTTATAATGGGGATATCAGAAGTGAGACTAGTAAGATCACCTATAATGTTGTACATTTCTTTAGCAAGTAATGGCGTGTAAGTTCCGTTAGATCGTTTTAGTCCAACTTCTTGAATCATCTCATCAATAAGGGCTAAAGGATAGTTGCGGTTGAGAAACATATTTTTCAACAATTGACATTCTCTATGAAAAGTTGTATCAAAGGAACACATCCTTGCTGCTCTAATGAGTTGCCCTTTAATTATTGACTGTTTTTGTTTGAATGGATATGAGCTTGTGAAATGAAGAAAGGAATTACAATAGGTGGATTTTCTAAAAATAGATGAAAAGTAAAGACCTTTTGTGATATCCTTGTTGAGCTTGACATCTAAATAATCAATTTCTGTAGTAGAAAAATGGTAAGTGAAGCTAAGAAAATCAGTTGTAGAGTTAAAAAAGTCAATCAAGGCTGATGCCTCACTTGCATTCCCGTGGAAGAGGATGAAAACATCATCCAAAAATCTGGTGTAATATTTAATGCGTGACATAAAAACTGGGTTATTGAAGATGTAATGTTTCTCCCAGTATGCTACAAATAAAATTGCCACACTAGCACCACATGGTGAACCCATTATTATCCCTTGTTTCTGTAAATAATACTCTTTGTTGAAGATGAAAAAATTAGATGTTAAAATAATATCTAACAGCTCAGAAACTACATCAATTTCTCTTTGAGTTGCATTAAGCTCCTTCAAACTGAGTGTAATCCATTCTACCGCCTCATTGTGTGGTATAGATGTATATAAGTCGACAACGTCAACTGTAAGGAAGTTGTAAGAGATATCAAAGGCCAAATTATTGATGTTACTAAGAAATGACCAAGAGTCCTTACAGATTTCCGGAATGTTTTTTATATTTGGAAAGGATGTTGTCAACCAATTGTGCACAAGGGTATGTCATAGATCCACGGCCGTCAATAAGGGCTCGCATAGGTGGATTGTTGAGATCCTTGTGTATCTTAGGGATCCCAAAAATGATAGGAACCTTGGGAAAGGGAATGTCAATGTAATTATAAGTGTCAAAATCAATCTTAGCTCCAATGAAAAGGTCTCTGAAATAACCTCTGATTCTAGAGTAAGATACATTCATTTCATTTAATGAAGATAAAGTATATGCTGGACTTTGTAGTACTAACAGCATTTTCATAATATACTCAGAAATGTCAAAAATAACTAGGCCACCACCTTTATCTGGCTTAATCACCCTCACGGGGGAAAGACAAAGATTATTGAAAGCAATCAACTGCTCTCTAGATATATTTGGTTTCCCACACTTATTACTAAGATATGACATTTGACTAAGATGTCTAATATCCAATTCACACATATTTTCAAATATTAGTAATGCAGGATGTAAAGAAGGGTTGAATGTACTAGTAGATCTTAAAGTATCTGAAGCTGTGAACACTGAATTATTGAACAGTAAATGCAGATTAAGTTTCCTCACATAACATTTTAAGTCAATAATAGTTTTTGCTAGATTAAAATGTTTGCTAGGTACAAATGTATTACCAAAAGCTAACAATTCAATCAATGGAGGGTCTAATTCAATACTAGAGAAATTGTAAATTTTAAAGTCACCTTGTAAGTTAGTCAACATTCTCAGTTTGCTCCCTCCATAAGTGTCAGCATTATTAACGTCAAGTTCAAATATTACCGGTAATTGTTCCGGTTCTTGTTCTTGTTCCTCTGGAACCGGTTGTTGCGTGCTCCTAAAAAATTCCCCTTATTTGGGGTATTGTTTGAGTTAACATTATCTGCAATTCTTTGTTGGTAGTTCCTAGAGTTATTGTTGTTATTGGCCCAAATTCTATTACTCCGTCTTGGTACCTCAATAAATTGGTCTTCCGCAATTTCTTCTATAACATCAATGTCAGTCATATCGGAAGTAGCAAGATGTGTTGATGTGTTAGAGGTACTTGCTGAGATTTTACCACTACTGGAAAGTTGCAATTTGGGATAAACATTATTATGCATATAAGCTGTTCTGTCTCTTGAAAGTTTCTTGACCTTATTTGATTTCAGTTTATCCACCAATGCATCGATACTTGAAAAAATATGCCCATAATCATATTTGTACCTGTTGAAGTCAAGATCATTTTTGATGGAATTATCCAGGTCATTCACTTCAGTTATTAAAAGGGTGATGTGTAAAGTATAATGTTTGACCATTAGTTCTAAAAGTTGAGCCCCTTGTTGGTCAAAAAGGGAAATAAGGTCATTGTGGAATGCAGTGTCTACTAATAAACCAGTAGGAAAAAAGGTAGTCCGGAGACCCTTAGGTACTACTTTATCATTTAAACATTGTTTGAAGTACGCCACTTCTAACTGTAGTTTTTTCAATTTTACAAGTTTACTATCAAAACTTTTAAGTTTATCTGCAATGATGTTTGTACTTACTGGTAGGGGCTCCATACCCGCAGCCGGACGTTCCTGTGAAGATTGTGTAAGAAAATTAAGCTTATCTGTATTTTGGATCCAATCCTGTATCGATGGAATGCCAATAAGTGCTTGGTCTGGTCCCCTTGTCTCCCCTTCATGTATCTGGTTAGTAGTTACTGCAAGAGTCCGTTGACTCCGTTGTGCCAATGGTAGACTTATTACAGGCATGTCTCTAATAAGAGAATCAGACGGAGCTGGTACATTGACATGGTTGTGTGTAGAGTTCGATGCATTCTTATCTAGTGGTATACTTTGTGCACTAGAATGCTTAGGTTGCGCTGGTGGTATCGTGGAAGATGCCGTTGTGGCTTTAAAATTATTGCCAACAGACATATTAGGTTCAGCATGAACTGCGAGCGGCGTGTCCATTTCTCTCTTATCCAATACATCTTAACGAGATGAGATAAGGTCCATACATTGAGAAAGAGAATGTAACAAAGACGGAATGTCCGTCTGATCAGCTAGTTCACTTTGAATATTCGTCCCAAATAAGTTAGGACTCCTTGGACTAGAATGGATACCTGTAGCCATAACCCAAACACAAAACCAGTGAAATTCAAAACTGCAAAAAAGAAAAAGTTGCCAGGTGAATCCGTCACTAGCCAAGGTGAAAATACAACAAGCTGGTAGCGATATTCTAAACGCAAGTTTATTTTTTAGAACAACAAATATTTTCGCTACTGTTCAACAGTAGCTTCTTCAGAGAAACAGACACAAAGGAAGCGCCAAACATTTAAACCTGCAAGTGACGTGAATGCGTTGCAACACGTCACTACAAGTCACAAATAACCGTATTCATTCACTAGCTGCAATATATTAATACAACTATAAAATGCATGTAAAAATGGGCTTATACATCAATATTATGTTAAAAATAATAAAAACAATTCATTCAACAAATTAATACTTGTATAAATCATCAATTGCTACTGTAAGGAGCACTTTGAGGTAAAATGCTCCTATTAGTTAACATGTGGTTCTAAAACTGTTTTGGTGATATAATGTTCAAATGTTTATAATGTAAACAACTACAACTAGCACAAGAATTTTAAAATATTTATACCTGATTCTGTTTTAAAATAACATCATGGTATTATTAATTAATACTCATCTCTTATAAAAATTTTTTATATTAATTGTATAATGTGGAGTGAATGTTTTGTTAAAACCATTGTCAGCCCTTATAAATTCGCACATGAACCTTGGATTCTTTCTTGGAAAATGTGCAGTAGTAGAGCTGGCACATTACATTATATCATATTACAGTAGCAATTGATGATTTATACAAGTATTAATTTGTTGCATGAATTGTTTTTATTATTTTTAACATAATATTGATGTATAAGCCCGTTTTTACATGCATTTTATAGTTGTATTAATATATTGCAGCTAGTGAATGAATACGCTTATTTGTGACTTGTAGTGACGTGTTGCAACGCATTCACATCGCTTGCAGGTTTAAATGTTTGGCGCTTCCTTTGTGTCTGTTTCTCTGAAGAAGCCACTGTTGAACAGTAGCGAAAACGTTTGTTGTTCTAAAAAATAAACTTGCGTTTAGAATATCGCTACCAGCTTGTTGTATTTTCACCTTGGCTAGTGACGGATTCACCTGGCAACTTTTTCTTTCTTGCAGTTTTGAATTTCACTGGTTTTGTGTTTGGGTTATGGCTACAGGTATCCATTCTAGTCCAAGGAGTCCTAACTTATTTGGGACGAATATTCAAAGTGAACTAGCTGATCAGACGGACATTCTGTCTTTGTTACGTTCTCTTTCTCAACGTATGGACCTTATCTCATCTCGTTTAGATGTATTGGATAAGAGAAAAACGGACACGCCGCTCGCAGTTCATGCTGAACCTAATATGTCTGTTGGCAATAATTTTAAAGCCACAACGGCATCTTCCACGATACCACCAGCGCAACCTAAGCATTCTAGTGCACAAAGTATACCACTAGAAAAAGAATGCATCGAACTCTACACGCAACCATGTCAATGTACCAGCTCCGTCTGATTCTCTTATTAGAGACATGCCTGTAATAAGTCTACCATTGGCACAATGGAGTCAACGGACTCTTGCAGTAACTGCTAACCAGATACATGAAGGGGAGACAAGGGGACCAGACCAAGCACTTATTGGCATTCCATCGATACAGGATTGGATCCAAAATACAGATAAGCTTAATTTTCTTACACAATCTTCACAGGAACGTCCGGCTGCAGGTATGGAGCCCCTACCAGTAAGTACAAACATCATTGCAGATAAACTTAAAAGTTTTGATAGTAAACTTGTAAAATTGAAAAAACTACAGTTAGAAGTGGCATACTTCAAACAATGTTTGAATGATAAAGTAGTACCTAAGGGTCTCCGGATACCTTTTTTCCTACTGGTTTATTAGTAGACACTGCATTCCACAACGACCTTATTGCCCTTTTTGACCAACAAGGGGCTCAACTTTTAGAACTAATGGTCAAACATTATACTTTACACATCACCCTTTTAATAACTGAAGTGAATGACCTGGATAATTCCATCAAAAATGATCTTGACTTCAACAGGTACAAATATAATTATGGGCGTATTTTTTCAAGTATCGATGCATTGGTGGATAAACTGAAATCAAATAAGGTCAAGAAACTTTCAAGAGACAGAACAGCTTATATGCATAATAATGTTTATCCCAAATTGCAACTTTCCAGTAGTGGTAAAATCTCAGCAAGTACCTCTAACACATCAACACATCTTGCTACTTCCGATATGACTGACATTGATGTTATAGAAGAAATTGCGGAAGATCAATTTATAGAGGTACCAAGACGGAGTAATAGAATTCGGGCCAATAACAACAATAACTCTAGGAACTACCAACAAAGAACTGCAGATAATGTTAACTCAAACAATACCCCAAATAAGGGGAATTTTTTAGGAGCACGCAACAACCGGTTCCAGAGGAACAAGAACAAGAACCGGAACAATTACCGATAATATTTGAACTTGACGTTAATAATGCTGACACTTATGGAGGGAGCAAACTGAGAATGTTGACTAACTTACAAGGTGACTTTAAAATTTACAATTTCTCTAGTATTGAATTAGACCCTCCATTGATTGAATTGTTAGCTTTTGGTAATACATTTGTACCTAGCAAACATTTTAATCTAGCAAAAACTATTATTGACTTAAAATGTTATGTGAGGAAACTTAATCTGCATTTACTGTTCAATAATTCAGTGTTCACAGCTTCAGATACTTTAAGATCTACTAGTACATTCAACCCTTCTTTACATCCTGTGTTACTAATATTTGAAAATATGTGTGAACTGGATATTAGACATCTTAGTCAAATGTCATATCTTAGTAATAAGTGTGGGAAACCAAATATATCTAGAGAGCAGTTGATTGCTTTCAATAATCTTTGTCTTTCCCCCATGAGGGTGATTAAGCCAGATAAAGGTGGTGGCCTAGTTATTTTTGACATTTCTGAGTATATTATGAAAATGCTGTTAGTACTACAAAGTCCAGCATATACTTTATCTTCATTAAATGAAACGAATGTATCTTACTCTAGAATCAGAGGTTATTTCAGAGACCTTTTCATTGGAGCTAAGATTGATTTTGACACTTATAATTACATTGACATTCCCTTTCCCAAGGTTCCTATCATTTTTGGGATCCCTAAGATACACAAGGATCTCAACAATCCACCTATGCGAGCCCTTATTGACGGCCGTGGATCTATGACATACCCTTGTGCACAATTGGTCGACAACATCCTTTCCAAATATATAAAAAACATTCCGGAAATCTGTAAGGACTCTTGGTCATTTCTTAGTAACATCAATAATTTGGCCTTTGATATCTCTTACAACTTCCTTACAGTTGACGTTGTCGACTTATATACATCTATACCACACAATGAGGCGGTAGAATGGATTACACTCAGTTTGAAGGAGCTTAATGCAACTCAAAGAGAAATTGATGTAGTTTCTGAGCTGTTAGATATTATTTTAACATCTAATTTTTTCATCTTCAACAAAGAGTATTATTTACAGAAACAGGGGATAGCAATGGGTTCACCATGTGGTGCTAGTGTGGCAAATTTATTTGTAGCATACCGGGAGAAACATTACATCTTCAATAACCCAGTTTTTATGTCACGCATTAAATATTACACCAGATTTTTGGATGATGTTTTCATCCTCTTCCACGGGAATGCAAGTGAGGCATCAGCCTTGATTGACTTTTTTAACTCTACAACTGATTTTCTTAGCTTCACTTACCATTTTTCTACTACAGAAATTGATTATTTAGATGTCAAGCTCAACAAGGATATCACAAAAGATCTTTACTTTTCATCTATTTTTAGAAAATCCACCTATTGTAATTCCTTTCTTCATTTCACAAGCTCTCATCCATTCAAACAAAAACGGTCAATAATTAAAGGGCAATTCATTAGAGCAACTTTTCATAGACAATGTAAATTGTTGAAAAATATGTTTCTCAACCACAACTATGCTTTAGCCCTTATTGATGAGATGATTCAAGAAGTTGGACTAAAACGATCTAACGGAACTTACATGCCATTACTTGCTAAAGAAATGTACAACATTATAAGTGATCTTACTAGTCTCACTTCTGATATCCCCATTATAAACAACATAGACAATCAGAATTGTCTTAATATTACATTTGTCAAACAATTTACTACTAGCTTTATTATTACTTTTAACACTAATTCCAACCAGATTAGACATATAGTTTTTAAAAATTGGTATTTCATCAGGAGTAATTTACAACTTTCAGAAAAACTAGGACAAAATCCTGTTGTAGTATACAAGAAAGGCAACAATCTTAAAATGCTTCTTGAAAGAAATAAAGAAATTGATTTTACTTCAAGACAAAAGGGGACATTTACTTGTGGTTCTTGTAACTACTGTAAATATCTGAAAACATCAAATTCCTTTTCTATTAGAAACAAAAAATATCATATCAATTATAAACTTAACTGTGAGACTAAATCCATTATTTATTTAGCTACATGTGACTGCTGTCCAGCCTTTTACGTAGGGAAAACAGATCGTAAATTATGTGAAAGGCTGTATGAACACATGTATGCCATTAAGAAAAATAAAAGTGATAACGCCTTAGCGAAACATATTTTTAACAATCCTGGTCACAGCTTCCATTTTTTAGCTATAGACCATGTACCCTATACTATTAGAGGAGGCTCTTTTTCACTCCTCTTAGAAGCTTGTGAACTAGAATGGCAACTAACATTAGATGCGTTTAGTATACCTGGGTTGAATGAAAATTGCAACATTAATTGTATATTAAAACTAAGGAGCACTTTGAGGTAAAATGCTCCTATTAGTTAACATGTGGTTCTAAAACTGTTTTGGTGATATAATGTTCAAATGTTTATAATGTAAATAACTACAACTAGCACAAGAATTTTAAAATATTTATACCTGATTCTGTTTTAAAATAACACCATGGTATTATTAATTAATACTCATCTCTTATAAAAATTTTTTATATTAATTGTATAATGTGGAGTGAATGTTTTGTTAAAACCATTGACAGCCCTTATAAATTCGCACATGAACCTTGGATTCTTTCTTGGAAAATGTGCAGTAGTAGAGCTGGCACATTACAATATATCATATTACAGTAGCAATTGATGATTTATACAAGTATTAATTTGTTGAATGAATTGTTTTTATTATTTTTAACATAATATTGATGTATAAGCCCGTTTTTATATGCATTTTATAGTTGTATTAATATATTGCAGCTAGTGAATGAACACGCTTATTTGTGACTTGTAGTGATGTGTTGCAACGCATTCACGTCGCTTGCAGGTTTAAATGTTTGGCGCTTCCTTTGTGTCTGTTTCTCTGAAGAAGCTACTGTTGAACAGTAGCGAAAACATTTGTTGTTCTAAAAAATAAACTTGCGTTTAGAATATCACTACCAGCTTGTTGTATTTTCACCTTGGCTAGTGACGGATTCACCTGGCAACTTTTTCTTTTTTGCAGTTTTGAATTTCACTGGTTTTGTGGATTGTTAAACCTATAAAGTAATTGTATATATTAAGCTGTGTTATAGTGTCAGGCTGATGTAAATAGTGTACATAGTTATTTAAGATGTCATATACAAATACTATGGTATTTAATCGACTGTATTTGAAAAATATAACAAAAATTCAGAAAAAAAAGAAACTTAGTTTCAGAACTGCAACCCTTCTGTCAGTGTTTGCAACTCTGTGGCATAAAACTTTGTAGCTATAGTAATAACCCAAAAACTACTGCCTCATTATCAAAATATAAAATTTTCAATAATTAGCTGGATTTATTTGTTTCTATTTATAACTCCAGAAGAATTTCTAGGCAACATAAAAATGGAACCTTGACACAAATAAGTGAGTTTGTGACTGCTGTAATACCTTAATAAGCTTGTTATTGCATTTTTTTGCTTACCTGCACTTTAAAGTCATTCTTTGTTGTTTGATTTAACTGTTAAGGCTGCCCACTCAAGTGCCCTAGCCCGTGCAAAGCATTTACAGTGTTTTTCTGCCTCTGATAGTGTCCTAAAAAAAAGAAAAAAAAAGAAAAAAATATATCTTTGTTTTCCCGCCTTTATTGTGCTAGAATAGTCCTGATTTCAGGTTTTGCTGTATTCTGGACTTCAGTACAAATTCCTGTGTTGCCCATATCCTTACTTGGATAGGAGGAAGCTTCTCTGTTCACCATTGAGAGTGGGGAGCTTTGAGCAGCCTATCTGTCCCTGGAGGAGTGGTCTCAGCCCAGTAATTAGTTGTTTATTGGCCATTTTGGGCTATTTCCTAGCTCTTTCAAGTCCCCTGCTTTAAAACCCACTTTGGCGTGGCTTTGAGAGATTTTGCGCATAGTGCAGCATCGGGCAGCGCCGCTTAAATGGGTTTAAACTATTTCTGGCTCCACAAAGTCTGCTCTTCACTTTTTCCCTTAGAACTGCTCTAAATCTCAAAATAAGCACTCTATTTTCTTTCTAAAGACCAGCACTTGCTCATATAAGTAAACTTACAGGTAAACACTAACAAACTTAAGCACTACACCCTCTTATACTCCTTTTAAGTACTTGCTTCCTATTGGTCCTTTCAGATCAGTCAATAAGTAGTTCCCTATACTTTTCAGGCATGTCCAAAGGCCAGTTTCAGGTTTAGTCCCCAGTCCAGCTGGTGAATCTGGGAATCTTGAGGCAATGTTACAACTTCCTTATGTACACAGACCACCCTCTCCTCCTCCCAACAAGCTCAAACATATGTGAGAGATGCAACTATATAGCCAAACTGGAGGCTGAGCTCTCTCAACCCAGTACTGGCACAGCCAGTCAGGAGGAAAAGGAAACCACACACACCACAAATCCAGTCTCACATAGACCCATTGCACCAGCAAACCAAACACATAAACACACAAAAACATACTTGGAGGTTCTAAACAAAAATCTGCCTAAGCAGCAGACACCTCCAAAGCAGACATCCAAGCAACCCCCACCATGCAACAATACCCACATAACACATAACTCACAAAGTCTGTGTTCCACACAGTCACAGCCCTTAAGGCTAAACAACACACTGAATACACTTGTATAGGCGACTCTATTGTCAGACACACTGAGATCCCACTCACCAGACTGAATAAGGAGAAGGTCACTGTAAGCTGCCTGTCGGGTGCTAGGATCCGCCACATAACACATGCACTCAGGTCACTCCAAAGCAAGTGCAAATATGACTCCGTTATTGTACATGCTGGTGTGAATGACCTGAGATGTACCTCCCTGGACTACATGAAAAGTGACATAGAGGAGCTCTCTAATCATGTAGCCCAGGTCAGTATGACCCTGACCTTGAGTAGCATCTTGCCCTCACCAAGAATGATGCCACAGTATAAAGACAAAATGATCAATTTTACAAATTGGCTAAAGTATTGGTGTCATTCAAAGGGGATCCAGTGTCTGTCAGCCTGGGATGACATGCTCGACAAGCCACGTTGCTTCGCGAGGGATGGCTTGCACCTGTCACCCCTGGGTTTTCGAATAATGGCAAAGGCTCTTGCCTCCCCCATAGTGCCTTTTTTAGGCAAGGCTCAAAAGAAAAACCCACCCCCGTAGACAACACAAAGAAAAAACTAAGGGTAATGCTGCTCAACGCCAGAAGTCTAAACCTCAAGATGCATGCATTCGAGACTCTCTACAGTATGGAGAATATCGATATCTGTGCAGTAACAGAAATCTGGTTCAAGGCTCCCGAAAGCACCCCAGCACTATCAGGTTATACTTCATACCATGCTTTTCGGCCACAAAACTCGGACTGAACCACAAAAGGAGGGGGAGTATCCATATACATCAAAAATACCCACATCTCCAGGTTAGTGGCACTGCACGAAGCATCAGAGACCATCCATGTGCAACTAACAGTGGGCAAAACTGCCTTTCAGTTTGTAGCCTGCTACAGACCACCCTCCCAAACACAGGAACCCCACTCGGCTTTCCTGAGAACACTGGAAAATATGAAGGTCTCTCCAAACATCATTATATTGGGTGACTTCAACTACCCAAACATTGATTGGGAAAACTACTCAAGCCCAAACACCCTCGCCCAATGGTTCCTAGAATTTATAAACTGAAATGCTATGGAACAACTGGTCACCACTCCCACAAGAGGGGAAAACATATTGGACCTGGTCATCTCCAGCATGGGGTCTCTATGTTCCACACCAGAGGTATACCCCTCACTGGTAAGATCAGACCATAAATTGATCTCACTGGACATCTATATTCCGTCCCCACCCCCAGCCAGGGAAACCACGGTGAAGAACTTCTCAAAAGCAAACTTCACACTTCTAAAAACCGAGGTGAAATCTTTCAAAGGCCCCGGGCCAGTGGAAACTACGGCCCAAAACGCAGAATCCTTTACAAAAGCATTCTAGGGACACCTACAGGAATGCATGGAGCATGCTATCCCAAATAAAACCAAGACTCACTCCTCCAAAGGCAGGAGACCTGTCTGGTGGACCCCTCCCATAAATAATCTATATAACAGAAGGAGGAAGCTACTACATGATAGAGCAAAATCCCAAAAAATGAAGGCGTCTCTGATCAGTACTAGCAAGAAACTACGATCCCTCATAAAATCATCTAAGGCAAGCTTCGAAAGAAAAATTGCAGAAGGCACTAAAGATAATCACAAGGCCTTCTTTAGTTATGTCATGAACCTGGGAGGCAACTCCCAGATATGCTCTGAGTTAGTGCAAAATGACAAAAAATACACTGAACCCACAGACATTGCCAACATCCTGGCAGAAAGGTTCAGTGCAAACTTCTCCCCCCTTCCCCTCCAAAAGAGCAAATGTCTATCCCAACAGAATGTAGCCTCCCTGTGATCACAGATGCACAGGTGAGAGCTGCCCTCTCCAAAGCAAAAAACACAGCATCAATGGGACCAGATGGTGTCCCGGGCTGCATCTTACATGAGCTCCAAGAAGAACTAAACCCTCACTTAAAGACACTGCTCAATCTCAGCCTTACTACAGGATATGTACCCAAGGAATGGTGTACAGCAACAGTGGTCCCGCTCCACAAAGGTGGTGCCACAACAGACCCCAGAAATTATCACCCTATAAGCCTGACCAGCCTGGTCTGCAAGGCTATGGAGCGTATCATCATGGAAATCATAAACAAGGACATTGGGAACCTCCAGACACTGGATCCTACCCAATTCAGCTTTGTTAAGGGCAGATCTTTCCTCTTGAACCTAGTTGACTTCCTTGAAACTGTTACCAAAGCCATGGACCTTGCATTCAACACAATACCCCACTCGGGCATCATAAATAAGCTCACCAGCTTAAATAGCAACCCCTATGTCACAAGATGGGTTGCAAACTGGCTCAGGGATAAAACCCACATGGTCAGAATTGCAGGTGCCATGTCAGACTCTAAACCAGTTACAAGTGGCATCCCACAAGGCTCAGTCCTGGGACCCCTCTTGTTCGGTATATATTTCTCTGAGGTACAGACTAACACGGGTGGACTATGGCTGACAAAGTTTGCAGACGACTGCAAACTGGGCGCCATAATCGACTCTCCCGCTGACATGAGCATCCTCCAAAAAGGTCTCACAGAGACGGATAATTGGTGCCAGAGCCATGGCCTAAAGCTAAATGCCAAAAAGTGCATTGTCATCCCCTTTGGGAAAAACAAAGTGCCCACAAATTACCACATAGGTGGTAATCCATTAAGTATGGAAGAAGTAATTAGGGACTTGGGGACCTAAGTAGATAGTAATCTCTCCTTTGACAATCACATTGCCAAAGTAGTTAGAAAGACCTTCAATATAGTCCACCTTATCACAAAAGGTTTCACATCTAGATCAAGAGAGGTCATTGTGCCCCTCTACTCATCACTTATCAGGCCCATAATTGAATACAATGCCCCATTTGGGATGTACCTTACCTGACACCTGCAGCAACTGGAAAGACCCCAAAAGTACCTCACCAAGAGGATCAAGGGACTCAAACAGATGCCCTATGCCCTTCAGCTAAAGAAACTCCAGCTCTACTCAGTTGCGTTCTGCCTACTCAGAGGCGATCTGTGTCTGACGTATAAAGCCATGTCCAACCCAGAATTAATGGACATGCTCCACCTCAAGAAATCCAAATCCCTTAGAGCTACACGCTCCAGGGACTTGAACCTCAGCACAGAAATAAATAGGACATGCTGGAGGGACAGATTCATATCCCAGAGGCCCCCATCACTCTGGAACAAAATCCCAATCCATGTTAGGCAGAGCCCCTCACTGACCCTATTCAAGAGAAATCTTGACGAGTGGATGGGAGACCGTAAGTTTACCCCTGGGATCTCCTCTGTGTCCTTGCTAGACAGAGGTACAGTAAACTAACCTTAATATGGCTACCTTCTGTGACCTACTATACAGAGGCACAGTCAATTAATCTAAAAGGGTGGCGAAAGCCAAACACAATCTGGCTAGGCTTATAAGTGCCCTAGGGCAGATAGCCTAGTATCAACCTATGAACCTATAATGGCTGATTTTTGCTTTGTATTGTTATCTATTTCACAGCACACAGTAATTAGAATAGTTTCTTTAGCTTATAAATATGCAAGAAATTACCAGTTTAACATAAAACAAAATGCTACAAGATTTTAGTAAACAGTTAAGTAAAATAATAATAAAAAAAAAATAAAGTTTGAGCAACTGATTATCCTGAGCAGATACACATAGCATCCTTATCAGCCATGAAATAAATCCACATGAGCTTCTGGGCAGGTGAAGCCCCAAACCTAAGAGAAGCAGGGGTATCTGGCTGAAGCATGTTTCATTCCATAGTTCATTAAAGATGTTACTCTGTAAGAGAAAAGTAACCAATTTATAAACAAGTATACTTCCTACAGACTGATGGTAATCTCAGAAGGCACCAGACTAAGATCAGAATTCTGAGATATACATCCAAATTCCTGATAATTGGGTCAAGCTGAGGAAGGCTTACACTGAAAAGAACAGTTCTGCCAGCCTTTAAAGAATGCAGAGTTTAAGGCTGAATGCTCACAAAGAGCTTCCATCAGCTTTTGAGATGCTGATGGATCCACACTGAGTCCAGAAGTCAACAGACACTTCACTCTGAAACTTACACTGTTTAAGAACCTCAAGTGAATACATTGTCACAACAGTATATACAAATACAGGGGTTTACTTTTTCTTATCAAAAGCTCATGCTTTCGAAAAGGAAAAGTACAACCCCATTTATGCGAAAGTACACTTAAACGAAAGTGTACTTTTCCGACTATGGTTCACTGAACCGGTAACATCAACAACAAAAAAAAAACACT
Organism: Protopterus annectens; assembly: GCF_019279795.1. Lineage (NCBI taxonomy): Eukaryota > Metazoa > Chordata > Ceratodontiformes > Protopteridae > Protopterus > Protopterus annectens. The sequence goes on along the minus strand of NC_056737.1, from coordinate 587,056,355 downwards.
GCAGTTCCGAAGCATGTTACAGTGGGGATAAGGGAACATACCTGTTTCCCTACTGTAGTGCAATCTCGGAGTTAGTATATATATAAAGAGGTGGGGGTGTCAGGGGTGCAGCTCCTCACATGGGCAGTGCTCTCCTGCAAAAATGCCTTTGTAGTGTTTTCTTTTTGTTGATATTACTGGTTCAGTGAACCAGTAATCACAAAAGTGCACTTTTGTTTAAGTGCACTTTCACGTAAATGGGGTTGTACTTTTCCTTTTTGAAGGCATGAGCTTTCTGTAAGAAAAAGTAGACCCAAATACAGATAATATGTTATAAAAATAAGCAGATCGTCCCAGTTGTGCTCAGAACTGCTGATATTAGAAATACAGGGATGACAGTTTTCAGAAAAAAAGTCTGACCAAAACACCAAAAACACTGCATTCTAAAGGCACCTATTGCATACTATTAACCGTTGCTGCAGCATTGTAATGTACACTGTAAGAACCTGCCCACGTTATCTGCATCTTTTACGGTATGACCACAGGTATCTATGCCATTTACTTACTAAAACTGATACTTGTTGAACATAGTCTTTGAATTGTCTGTAAGGCACCAAAGACCAATGTTTGTCTTTTTTACCATCCAGCATTCATAGAGCTTCTTCCAGAGATACAACACTTCTGACAATGTCTGTAATCTTGATACTGATCTTTGCCCTATACACGATTTGTTGTTGAATTTGGCCTACACTGCGTTTCCTGAAATTCCAACTCAACTACATATTACCAAAATAAATACTCCAGTAATCTTCCAAGTTAAGAAGTTAGTTAGACATCTCCTTTGGTTCAGAGGCAACAATATGATAGTTTAGATAATAGTAAGAAACTATTTTTAGGAAAAGAATAAATGCTTGGATGTGATATTTTGAAATTGCATTGGTCTTGTGATATCATGCCATTTCCTCTCAGCAGGTAGGTCCTCCATCTTTATAGATGTCTTTGGATGATATCATGTCTTATGTCACTGTGCCTAAAGGGGGAGGGGACAAGGAAAGGGAACATCTTACTGTGGCCTGAGAGGGTATTTTAACTAGTAGAAGTCAGAACTTGGATGAAAAAGTCCAGCCCTTTCCAGTAGGGTCAAGTGCGAAGTGACACTATGCATGTTACACTACAATTTCATGTGTGGGACAGTGGTATCTGCTGTACTCCTTCTATAACTGCTAGCACTGTAGTGACACACACACACACACACACACACACACATACACACACACACACACACACACACACACACACACACACACACACACACACACACAGCTATTGGAACTGTGCAAACCCTACAATACCCGCCGTCTTGGTCCCCAGCTATAGCTGAAACCCTTACTTTCCATCTCAGGAAGGAGACCTTGCATTGATGACATGCTCTGTTTCCTCCTGGCTCACTCTGTCATTGTCCAGACCTACTTAAACCTTTGTTTCCTGGGTCATAGTTAGAGCTTCCTCCCATGTACCATGGACCCTCTGCAGAAACCTGCTTCTCCAGTGCCAAAGCAGAACTAATTAACATTTAAAAGAATTGGATTAAATATTTTGTAATGGTAATATCCTGCTTAAACTTGCATCAGAATTTTGGGAAGAAAAAATCAATAATTGCTTACTTTCTTAATGGATGTTAGAGGCCAGACTTTTAAAAGCAACGTTCCATGTTTATTGAAATTGAAAAAAAATAGAAATAAAAAATAAATACCCATGCATTCCATATGGTGCACCTATATTGTCTGTTTTTGCAATCTAAAATGGGGGTCTGCAAACTTTTCTAGCCAAACAGATTTATGGGAAATAATCAAAGTCAAGTACTGTGGAAAAGAGCCTTGTGAAACTGCCAGTGTCAGCAGTACAGTTCTGTTGACAGAGATATACAGTAAATCAAAGCTACAAGCAACTAACTGCTGCATTTTCAGGGACGAAATAATTATTTAGAACTACATTCATGCATTCTGTATGACATTTCAGGTGTTATGCTATGGTTTGCAATGGCTGGGGTAAACAGTGATTCACAGTAGTCAGTGGCAATGCACTCTGGTTGCACACATTGATGTAAAACACAGTAAACCACTTTGTTTCAGGGCAAATATTGCTGCTCATGCAAATCTGAAGGCAAAACATACTTACATACATAGCTTGATATCTGCTGCATTGCTAATCACATAGTCATCCTCTTAAAACTGCCTCTATTCAGTTCAGCAATAATTTAATTAGAAGTTGCTAGGAGGCTAACTTTAAAATTCAGGCAAGGCTGATAATGGAATTAGAAGAGTGTTTTAATAAGCAGAAGACAGCTGAATTTAAACAATCACAGACATCTTCAGTAATGAAAATTTACTGAATTGGGTTGGAGTCTGATAGCCATTTGGCCTAGAGAAGCCATAGGGTTTTTTAGTTATGGTATGGTGCATTTTAAGTATTTTCCCAGTTTGTTAATCTGTATATATAAATAGACATCTGATAAATATTTCAGTTTTATAGTCATTCATTCATGAGTCCATTTATTTATAGCCTGCTTAATTCAAGGTGAGGCCATGGTAATCCAGAGCCTATCACAACACTAAGTGAGCACAAGGCAGTGAAACTGAATGGGACACTAAACCACAAGCTCTTAAAAATATGCATGCAGGCAGACAAGACAGACACACAGACACATACACACTCACAGATAACATACAATCCTAAGCACAATCTGGTATAATCGGTAATTAACTTACCAAAGGTCTTGGAATGTGACAAAAAAACAGTGTCATCAGTTTTATCAATAAAGAAGTACTGGTTTTACTTCTTATGGTATAAGAAAACAAAATATATTTGTGATTTGATGAATTACATATTTTGCCTATTGTGAGAAAAAGTAAATGTGTACATTTGATATTAACTGAATATAATTACACATGGAATTAAAAGGAGTGTGAAATTACAATAAAACAAAACTTGAAACCCAAACCACTGGTTATTTCTTCATTGTATTTCTAAAACACAGCACTGTCTTGAGTTGTTTTCCCATAGAATCTATTCCTTTTGAGAGGGTACGCTACTTCTGACTGAAAAGTCTCATAAATAATGGCTGCTGTAATGTACATCAACTTGTTGTACTCAGGCATATGTAATGCTCACAGTCACACAAATAATCCATATTAATGATCATTCAGGTGCCCTTTGTTTGCACATACAGCCTGACATACCCTCAAAAAGTTAATCGGTTTCTGCAGATGATTTTGATGGTATATTGTGAAGAAAATGATAGTCATGGAGGCAACAATAATGTATTTGAAAATGTTGCTCATAAACTTACTCAATATCTCCCAAACAAGCTGTTAAAGTGATTACTGACCAACGTTTGAGAGTCTGTATACTCTTACAGACATGCATCACGTAGTTATGCTTTGCCTCTCACAAATACACATATGTTCACTAATTGTTGCTTTACAGTTTATTTGTAATACATGTTAAATATGTGGCTAAAAAAGACTTTTGTTGTAAGATTTGTTTGCAAATTTTTTCTACGAAATGTAGTGTTATTGCTTACCTAGCTAGTAATATAGTTCTAAAACTACAAATCCTTTCCATAGCTACTATCCATACCTGTTCCTTTATTTCTTCTGGTTGTGGTAACTGTCAGAATGTAAAAAGTAAAATATGCACAAGTAGATCCAAAAGTAAAAAGAATTACATAAATGGATCCAAAATGCAAACAAGGATAATTGTGCTAGCAGCAAAAATGGTAAAGAAAGACCTCAACTGCTAAACAACCTGTTTGATTCCTGTTGAACTGCACGGATGACTGATCATGCAATTGGAGACTGGTACACTGACATTATATGTCTATGCAATCCACAGAGACTCAAGGAAGAAACAGCTTGAAATCCCTGAGAAATGCAGGAACATTGGATGCTCACATACTGTAAGAAACTTACTGCAAGAAGCATCGAGCCAAGCTTGCTGATCTCTCTCCCTCAGTTTCTGACAAATATGAATGGACAGTTTCCTACATTTTCTCCTGCCAGTCTGGTTGATATGGGCATCCTGAGATGGTGTAGCAACTGCCTCATGTACACGGACAACCCTGTACTACTACCATCTAGGAACACAATTTGTGAGAGATGCAACTACATCAAGCACCTAGTGCCATTGCTGTCTCCCCCACAAACCAGTATATCTGGCATTGAGAAGGTTGGCAACACAAACACCACACCTCAAACACCACCCACACCTACACAACACACCCCCACATATGCGGATGTCCTCAACAAAAGCATACCCAAATAAAAGAGACCTTAGAGGCATAGACGCATGCAAACTTCACTGCTCACCACACCACACACCACACATAGTCCACACACCTGTGTCTCACAGCCACTAAGGCCTAAACATAAACCCAACATATTAGTCACAGGAAACTCCATTGTGAGACACATAGATGTGCCCCTCACCAAGCTGGATAAGGGTAAAGTCACAGTTATTTATTTGTCGGGTGTCAGAATCTGCCATATCACCAATGCACTCAAGTCTCTCATCAGGTACTGTAATGACTCTGTCATAGTCCATGTTGAAGTGAATGACTTGAGACATACCTCCCTGGATTATATGAAGAGAGACATGACTGAGCAAGCTGAATATGTATCCCAGGCAGGTATGTTCCTAGCCTTAGGCAGCATTCTACCATCATCCAGAATGATGCCTCAATACAAACAGAAAATGTTTGACTTTAACAATTGGATTTGTTTCTGGTGTCATTCCAAGGGGATTCAGTACCTGACAGACTGGGATGACATGACTGACAAACCACAATGCTTTGCCAGAGATGGCCTGCATCTGTCTCCCTTGGGCTTTAGGCTCCTTGCAAAGGCTCTTGCCTAGTGCCTTTTTTTAGGCAATGTCATGAGGTTAAAACTACCATTATGAAAATTTCATCACAATGTAAATTAAAGCTCATGCTGCTAAACGCTAGGAGTCTAAACATGAAACTACACTCATTGCAAGCATTTTTAATTCTGGAAGAAGCTGACATTTGTGCAGTCCCAGAACCTGGTTCAAAGCTGCAGAGAGCACCCCAGCCATACCAGGTTACTCATCCTATCATTCATTCAGACCCCACACCATGGGCAGCAAAACAAAAGGAGGTGGAGTTGTAATATATATAAGACATACACACCTCTAGGCTGGCTAAACAGTGTGATGCACAGGAAACACTCCAGGTGCAGTTAACAATTGACAAGACCCCGATTCAAATCATAGCTATCTGTAGGCCTCAAACTTTGACTCAAGATGCCAACTCCACCTTTCTGGACCTCTTCAAATCTATCAGTATTCAACCCTTTACCCTAATCCTGGGCAACTTTAACTATTCAACCATAGATTGAAAGAAATACTCATGCCAAGACACAAATGCCCAGAGATTCCTTGATTTCATCAAAGCAAATGCCTTGGATCAGTTAGGTGACACCCCCACAAGAGGTGCAAATATCTTGGACTTGATATTAACCAACATGAGTAACCATTGCAGCATCCCTACAGTGCCATCATCCTTGGTAAGATTCGACCACAAAGGAGTCACTTTCAAAGTCACCATCTTTCCCAACCCCCCCCCCCCCCCCCCAGCTAGGGTCAAACAAAAACTTCTCCAAAGCAGATTACAGCCTCCTGAGGGAAGATATAAACAGCTTCACAGCCCCCCCCCCAAATAGGAACTGGCACATATGTCGAAATCTACACCAAAGTACTATATGAGTATTTACATAACTGCATGGAATCAGGAATGTCAGACAGTATGAAATCATCCTCCTCAAGGAAGAGTAAACCTGTCTGTTGGACATCTACAACAAATAAACTCTATACTAAAAGGAAAAAATTGCTGTCCAGGACCAAGAAGGAGCAGTTGCCTAATTGGAAGCAATATCCCCTTAGCCTGAACAAGCAAATATGAGCACTAGTGAAATCCTCCAAAGAAAATTTTGAGTCCAAACTAGCCACATCTACTAAAGACAATCATAAGGCTTTCTTCACATATGTCCACAATCTGTTCAGTACTGGTGGTCAAGGACACCACATACACAAATGCCATAGATATAGCCAACCTGCTGGCAGAAAGGTTGAGTGAAAACTTCACTCTGTCCCCCATCAGAAAAACGGGACATCCCCAGTACCTGCCCCCCTCCCCTTATATCTAGGGAGCAAGTCATCATTGCCCTCTCAAAGGCAAAAAATACAGCCTCCATGGGACCTGATAACATCCCAGGCTGCATCCTACATGAACTCAGGCAGGAACTTGTAGCACTATTAGGCACGCTATTCAACCAAAGCCTGAGTACTGGCTTCATCCCAGCTAAGTGAAGGACAGCCACTTTCATCCCTTGGCACAAAGGTGGAGAGTCCACCTATCCAGGAAATTATAGATCCATTGGCCTAACTAGCCTGATCTGCAAGGCCACGGAGTGGATTATGATGGACCTCATAAACAAGGACATTGGCAACCTCCAGACAATTGATCCCACACAGTTTGGTTTTGTCAAGGGGACACCATGCCTGTTAAATATGGCCGACTTTTTTCAGACAGACACCAAGGCCATAGACAAGGGGAAGATGGTGCACACCACCTACCTTGACCTGGCCAAAGTCTTTGATACTATTCTCCACTCATGTGTTATAGATAAACTCTCTCTCAACTAGGCATCAATCCATATGTTACCAGATGGGTAGCAAACTGGGTCACTGATAGAACCCATCTTGTCAAAATAGGGGAATCCACCTCAAGTAGTAGACCCGTAACAAGCGGTGTACCCCAGAGATTGGTCCTGGGGCCTCTGCTGTTTGGGATATACTTCTCAGAGGTGCAGGCCAAATCTAGTAGGCTATGGCTGACCAAGTTTGCAGATGACTGCAAGCTGGGTGCTGTCATCAATTCCCCTAGTGATGTGGACATTCTCCAAGATGGTCTCACCCAAACAAATGACTGGTACTAGAAACATGGCCTCAAACTGAATGCCAAAAAATCCATCAATAACCCTTTTGGGGAGAGTGACATCCCCACAAATTATCATATTGATAATAAGGTCCTAAGCACATAATTAGTCATGAGGGACTTGGGCATCCAGGTTGATAGCAAACTGACTTTTGACCACTATATTGCCGCCATTGTATGGAAAGCTTTCTACATAGCCAACCTCATTAGTAAGGGTATCTTATCCAGGAACAAGGTGATAATAACATACTTGTATTCTTCCCTTATTATTCTTACTTTATAAGATCCATTATTAAGTACAATGTCCTTTTCAGCATGTACCTCACAAAGCACATGCAGTAGCTGGAGAGACCACAGAGGTTCCTAACCCGGGGAATCCAGGGCCTCAAAAATCTACCCTACACAGATAGGCTAAAAGCCCTGTCCCTCTACTCAGTCTCCTACAGACTCCTCAGAGGTGACCTTTGTCTGGCATACAAAGCAATCTCAGACCCCACCCTGATGGGACTGCTGCATATCAGCAAGTCAAGCTCCACTCGAGTAACCTGCATGTGCAACCTCAACCTTGTCTATGACATCACTAGGACTTGTTGGCAGGATAGATTTGTGTCCCAGAGACTCCCACTTTTGTGGAATAGACTCCCCCTCCACATAAAGCAGAGTATCTCATTAACCCTTTTTAAGCACAACCTGGATAACTGGATGGGGAACAGAAAATACACCCCTGAGATTCCAACTGTGTCCCTGCTGGACAGTGGCATAGGTGCTTACTTGTTGGAACATTAGCTAAATTCTTGGCTAGGCTTGTAAGGGCCTCAGGGCCAATAGCCTAGTAACTTCCTCTGATCCTATGATCCTATGTGATGTTGGCCTTTCATCTGGAGCTTTCAGCATAGTACAATGCATATTCATAAGGTGTTTTCTGTCCCTGTTACCTTTTCTTCATTTAGATTTAGTCCATATTTTTGCCAATCTTCCCCAACTTCAGCCTTTCCTTTCCTGCACCCCGTATTTCATTTTGCTAACTATTTTATTAATTTTGGTTATTAATCTCTTTCACATTGCATTTCCTTCATTTCCTTTCCTTTTCTAGTTTGAAATTATGTAGCTTTTTATACCACTTATGGGTTGTGTTTATATCTTTATTCTGTTGTCATTAGTTTCTTGTCTGTTATCCAGCACAAGGAATCATAGCTGCTAACTGCTCTCCATCTTTCTCCCCTCCAGATTATTTCCCATTACTCTATTTCTGAGAACCATACCCCCTTTGCTCACTTACATTGCTGTAACCTAAATATCTTGCCCAACTCATTCCTTTTATTTTTACTTCAGTTTTCAGCCTTGTGTCATTTTAAATCATTTATGAATAATTCTTGGTTGCTGGTGTCATAATTATTGTAAGACTTTTAGAAACCTGACAATCTGCTTTTGCTTGAGTTCCTTCCCATTTCTTCTTTATCTTCCATCTTTTTATTAACCTCTGCATATCATCTTTGTCCTACTTTTTCCAGATCTATATAGAGCTTCCATCCCTTTACTTTACTTTTAATAAAAATGTGAAAGGTGGAAAGTTTCTCTACTTCTCCTTCCTTCTTAGCTGACATACCTGCATCTTTTCCTAAATCTTTAATTACTTATATTACATAAGTCTTTCTTATCATACTGAAATGTCATCATCCTAGTTCTTTTGCTTTTCCTTTAGTTTATTTTTGTTTTCTCCTCCTCATTATCTTACACTACATGGTTTAGCTTCCATATTTATTGCTATTCTGTTATCTCCTTTTCCTGCACATTTTCTTTGTGGTTTTGTTTTCTACAATAATTTTTCCCCTCCAGACCAATAAATCTGTTTAGTCTTTTTATTGCTTCTATCCTCTTTAACCCCTGCTCTACTTTTGCCAGGTTAATTATCCTTTATTCTTTTGTAGTCCTTACAGGCCTTCTACTTCCAGTCCCAGCATAACCCACTCCAGTTGCTCTGCCCTATCGTTTTTCATTATTTAGCAGATCCTATATACTATTCCAAATTTAGAGCCTCCTCCCTTTTTCTCAGTTTCTAAATATAGTATTTTAGCTGCCACCCTCCTTTGCATCCTTTTCAGATGAACTTGTCACAGCTTCTATTTATTTCTTTAATTATCTTTTCATTCCTCATCATTGATATGGGTCTTAACACACAGCCTACACTAGAACTGATCAACATCTCAATAATATTTACCCTGCCTATTATTTTCCATGCTTTTCAACTCTCCCTCGTGTTTAACTTTCTGTATTTTTCTTTGTCATTCATTTTCCTGTTTCCCATACCTCTAAAGAGAGATACTTTCCTGCGGCCTTAGCCTCATTCCTTCCTTGTTTTCTTTATCAATATCATTACTCTTTTATGTAGGTTACATTTCAGACCACTTTTCCTCCTGAACCTTTCAAACTGATTACATACTACCTCCTAAATTCATATTTTTGGTTATAAAAATGCAATTTACACTAAAGAACATGAAGTAGGTTATTTTCCTTTCACTTATCTCCCTCAGTTCCTGTTTCAGTCCTCCTGGAAGTACCTGTTAAGAATAATTCTGGAGATAGTGGATACCGTTTTGAATTTTTACATCTCTTGTCAGCCATGTATATAGCACTAATGTTGCTCTTGGTTTCCTGTAAGTTATTTTTTCCCATTTTATAAATGTATTCCCCACTTCAAATTTTCATATGGTCTATATAATTAATGTCTATGATACTGAATGAAACATTTTAATAGCAATTGCACTAGTTCTACCTCTTGTTTGTTCTTTAAAGGAAAACTCCACCTTCTGCTACAACTTAACTCAACTCTTAGGATGCTTTTCGCCTTACAATATGGTTCCAGTATTGTGTATGCACCAAAGACTTGTTTGTACTGTTTAAAACTTTCATTTTGTTGCCTTGGAATCAAAGGAAGGGAAAAGACCATCCACTTTTTTAAGCTTAACTTCTCACATAATTTGCAAAGCAATTTGTATGTGCCTGCATGACATACCATAGACTCTGAGAAATTTGTAATCAGGTGCTGCTGACAATCTTTTACTGGTAGTTAATCCTGCCAATGTTGAGATCACAGCAGCTGCTGTAAAAAAAAGACAAGATGTGTGAAACTGTTTTCTATTGTCTTTATTGCAGAGAGGAAGAGAAGTTACATTGATTTACAGTTGCTTCCAATGAAGTCATGCTTTTTATAGTAAAACAGAGCAATTAGATTAGTCAATGGTTCAAAGGTAGTTGTTACCTCTTTTGACAAATTTACATAAGCAGCATCACAGTATTGAAATGCTAAACCTTAAACTTTAAATGTTTGTTGTTTATACTGCTTTACATTTTAAGATGACATAAATGCAGTATCAAAGATGTCTGTGACACTTAGAGAAAAGTTGGAAAATATATTTTTTTGTAATTCTGGGTTAAAAACCCGTGTTTGCATGTGTTTGCACTTGTTTAAGCTCTGCTCAGCGGCGCTGAGCTGAGGTAAACTATTATTGGTGCCAGAAAGTCTGCTCTTCAGTTTTTCCCTTAGATCTTGCTAGTTCTTTCTCTCTTGCACTTCAGATAGCCTAATTGCTTTACACTTCAACAGGTTTTTGTAGCAATTATTATAGCACATCTAAGTGTCATCAGCACTAGTTGCTTGTCATGGAAAGAGCTCCAGTACTTAGTAGTTATGACCACCCCTACTGGTATGATTAAAGGGCAGTTCCCTGTGCTTTCTTCTATTAACATGGTGCACTTGGGCATTCTGAGGCAGTGTAGCATCTGGCTCATGTACACAGAAAACCCTCTCCTCTTACCTCTCAACACTCAGACTTGTGAGAGATGCACTTATATCACCAAATTGGAAGCTATGCACTCTCCAGCCAAGACCGGACTAGCTGGTCAAGAGGAGAAGGTCAACACCTGCACCACACTACATGGAACACATAGCCCTCCAGAACACCCACTATCATAGCTCTCACATAAAAATACAAACCACACACCTACCTTCATGGAGGCTCTCAATAGAAATTTACCCAAACATCAGAGACCTCAAAGATAGAAACGCACTCAACCACCACAACACAGCACAAACTACAGGACACATAGCTCACCTCCACAGTGTGCCCCTCAACCTAAGCCCCCAAGGCTAAACACCTTGCCTAATACACTAATCATAGATGACTCAATAGTGAGGCACACAGATGTCCCACTCACTAGGTTGAATAAGGAAAAGGTAACAGTCAGCTGTCTATCAGGTGCCAGAATCCGACACATAACACATGCACTCAGGTCACTCTACAACAAATAAAAGTATGACTCTGTCATTATCCATGTAGGTGTGAATGAGCTGAGATGCACATCCCTTGACCCCATGAAAAGAGACATGGTGGAGTTCTCGGATTATGTGGCCCAGGCAGGTATGACACTAGCCCTGAGCAGTATCCTACCATCACCCAGAATGATACCACAGTACAAACAAAAAATGATTGACTTCAACAATTGGCTAAGTTTCTGGTGTCATTCTAAGGGGATCCAGTATCTGTCTGCTTGGGATGACATGGTTGACAGACCTCGATGTTTTGCCAGATATGCCCCACATCTGTCATCCCTGGGTTTCTGGGTACTGGCTAAGGCTCTTGCCATGCATATAGTGCCTTTTTTAGGTAATGCTCCAAAGACCAAATTACCACCATAACAGCTATAAATAAGTGCAATCTGAGGGTCATGCCATGCAATGCTAGAGGTCTGAATCTCAAGACACACTGACTTGAAGCACTACTCAAAATGGAGACGTTTGACATTTGTGCTGTAATGGAGACCTGGTTTAAAGTGGCAGAAAGCACCCCTGTGCTACCAGGCTATAACTCATTCCACATGTTTTGGCCCTGAAACATGGACTGAAGCTCCAAAGACAGTGGTGTCTCCATAGCCTCCAGACTAGTAGCCAGCATAATGCATTTGAGATACTTCAGGTACAACTAACACTGGGTAAGACGGCGATCCAGGTCATAACATGCTATAGGTCCCCAACCATGCCCCTAGACTCACACTGCACATTCTGAAGCACCCTGGACTCTATCAAGGTCCAACCCAAAACTCTCATACTAGGAGACCAACTACCTCTCCATCAACTGGGAAAATTACTCAAGCACCAATATACTCGCCCAAGGATTCCTGGAATTCATCAATTCCAATGCCCTGGGCTAGCACATTCTGACCCCCACTAGAGGAAGCAACATCCTTGACCTGGATATTACTAACATGGGCAATTGTTGATCTACACCAATAGTCAATCCTTCCCTGGACAGATCCAACCATAAACTAATCACTATGGAAATCCACATCTCACCCACACCCCCTGCAAAGGTAACCACCTTGAAAAACTCCTGCAAAGCTGACTTTGGACTCCTAAGACCAGAGGGGGCTAACTTCATGGCACCCATGCCAATGGAAAACAGCTGCATGATGGACGAATCATACACCAATGCACTATACGAACATGTACATAAATGCATGAAACTAGCCATATCCAACAGAACCAATACACTCTTCTCCAAAAAAAGGAAGCCAATCTGGTGGTGCCATGCCATTAATAAAATCTACAAAAAAAAGAATGAACTGTTGCAGAAAAAGGTGATGCCTGAAGACTGGAAAAACTCCCTTATTAGCCACAACAAAATGTTGAGATCCCTCATCAAATCCTCTAAAGCCATCTATGAAGGCAGAATTGCAGCAGACACTAAAAACAATCACAAAGCCTTCTATAGTTATATCAAGAACCTCCACAGCAATACCCAGATTTGCTCTGAGTTACTGCACAATAGTACCTCCTATGCTGAGCCAACAGATATTGCCAACATACTGGCCAACAGATTCAGTGCCAACTTTACCTCACCCCCCTGAAGGACCAATCACAATACTGGAAGAATGCCAGACACCCAGCATTACTGCAGCACAGGTTAAAGCTGCATTGTCCAAAGCCAAGAATACAGCTTACATGGGACCCGATAATATGCCTGACTGTGTTCTACATGAACTACAAAGTGAACTGGCACCACATCTGTGTGCCTGTTCAGTCATAGCCTCACCTCAAGCTTTGTACCTACCGAATGGTACACTGCTACAGTCATTCCTCTCCATAAAGGGGGAGTGACTACAAACCCTGGGAATTATTGCCCCATTAGTCTGATGAGTTTGATATGTAAAGCTATGGAGCACATCATCATGGACCTGATTAACAAAGATATAGGAAATCTCCAAACTCTAGACCAGGCAGTTTGGCTTTGTGAAAGGGAGATCATGCCTACTCAATCTGGTTGACTTCTTTGAGTCAGTCACCAGGGCTGTGGGTGAAGGTAAGGCAGTGCATACAGCCTACCTTGATTTGGCCAAGGCCTTTGATGCCATTCCTCACTTGGGAATTATTGATAACCTCACCAAACTAGGCATCAGCCTATATCACTAGGTGAGTTGCAAATTAGCTCACAGATAGAACACACAGTGTGAAGGAAGCGAATTTCAAGTCAGACTGTCGACCATTCACAAGTGAAGTCCCACAGGGATCGATCATTTGTCGTCTCCTGTTCAGCATCTACTTCTCAGAAGTCCAGGCCAATACAAAGGGACTCTGGCTGACCAAGTTTCTTAGATGACTGCAAGCTGGGAGCCATTATTAACTCCCCAAGTGATGCAGACATCCTACAGAAAGGCCTCACTGAGACAAATGACTGGTGTCAAAACCATGGCCTTAAGCTTAATGCCAAAAAATGTGTCATCATCCCTTTTGGTAAAAACTCAGTTCCCACTAATTACCACATCTGTGGGAGCTCACTGAACACTGAAGGCATTATAAGAGATCTGGGGATGCAGGTTGACAGCAACCTCTCATTCGACCACCACATTGCCACTGTGGTCAGAAAGTCCTTCTATGTGGCACATCTCATTACCAAGGGTTTTGCATTCAGGAAGAAAGAGGTCATTCTCTCTCTCTACTCTTCCCTCATTTTACCAGTCATTGAGGATAATGCCCCATTTGACATGTACCTCACTAGACACCTGCAACAGCTGGAATGGCCACAGATGTACCTCACGAAGAGGATCCTATTCATTAAACACATGTCCTACATGGACAGACTCAAAAGATTCCATCTATTCCGTCTCATATCACCTACTTAGAGACAATCTCTGCTTGACTTACAAAGCCATGTCTGACCCAGCTCTATTAGAAATGCTACATCTAAAGAAATCCCAATCCCTCTGCACCACTCTCTCCAGAGACCTCAACCTCATTACCACAATCAACAAAACATGCTAGAGAGACATGTTCCTCACCCAGAGACTGCCCATGCTCTGGAGTAGACTTCCCATACAGGTCAAGCAGAGCACCTTTCTGTCCCTCTTCAAGAGAAATCTTGTTGAGTGAATGGGTAATAGAAAGATTACCCCGGGGGAATCACTCCAGTGGCTCTACTTGATAGAGACACTGGGAACTAACACTAGGCAGCACGATGTCAGGGCACATCTATGGGCTAGGCTTGTAAAGGCTCCAGGGCCATTGGCCTAGTACATACCTATGAACCTATATATCAACACATTAACCAAAGTGAGGGGGAGAGCACTGTTAATTCATCTTGAACTACAAAAATAAACTTTGAACAAAGACCTGCAATTTACTATCTACTTTTTTGGTTGCAGCTGTATAACTCCTTAGTATACTGTAAAACACGCCGTGGGAAACACACAAACGTGGGCAATTCAAGAAATAAAATGAGCAGTGCTGTTACAGAAGGTATATAAGATGACAGTGAGTGACACTAATCCCATTATATGTCAATTTGATGGGAATATACCACTACCTCCTTATGTTTAGGATGACTCCTATAAAGAAGACTTGAAATGAATTATAGAAAAGAGAATGGCTTGAAGAAAAACAAGATCACATTGATATTTCAAGCCACATTTGCTGCCACTTTGCAGCAAACATATTATAATTTTATAAGAAGCAGTTGGAAAGACTTTGAGGTATTAAAATAGCCCAGAAAATGAAGATAAAGTGAAAAAAATAGATTTTTTTGAGTTTTAATGTGCAGCTTTCCTTTAACAGTTTTCCATAAATATCAACAATTATCATCAAATGTCTACTAACACTCCCCCCTAGACAAATCCCACCTGTCCTTTCTGAATGCAATTTAGTAGTTTCCACTATGACCCATTGAGTTACACTTGGAGAAATCTCCCAAATAAATGAATTTTTGTTTGTGCACACTTAGAAACTTTACTGGCAATGATTTCTTATGGATAACCTTGATTGTGGACCTCATCTCAATCAACCAGTCAGCACATCATACAGTCTAAGCCTGAGAAGGTGTAAGGAATCCATTTTGGGAATGTTGTCTATACTCTTGTTATCAAGATAATTTCTAGTGTCATAGTAATTGCATTTATTATTTCTAATGGCCTGAATCTCTCCCACCCCACCTTAGTCCCTTTTCTATTCTGTTTTTTCTGCCAGTAGCACTGCCTTTGCTGTTGCCCTGGTACTTGGCATTCTCCTTCTAAATGATAAATGTTAGAAATTCTTACTAATTCTCCTTTAACTTCCCTTTCTGCTGTTTAATAAAATTCTACTGTGTCTTTGTTTAGGCTTGCTGCTTTCTTCCTTTTAGATACCTGGTGGCCTTACTGTGTTATTTCCTCATTTAGGTCCATTCTTCCTTTCAAACTATGTCTTTTCCTCCTCTTGTGTAGTCCTAGTTTTGACAAACATTTTAAAATTTGCCTGTATCCATCTGTTTGCCACCTTTTTTAATAGTCTCCTTGCTATCTCTTTCCTACCCCATAAATTCTATTTTCTTCATAGCATCTATTCGGATTATCTGAGCTCTTATTCACATAATAACCTAACCTGTCCTATTCTATAAAGTTCTTACTCCATTCATTCCCCCCACTTCTTTATTTTCTTCATAACTGCTCCTCTGTCTGCCTTACGTCATCCTCTACTTGTCTCAGAACCTGGCTGCTTCTTGTATTATTGCTTTTATTCTGTCTAACGAGTTTCCCTCTGTCTTTCTAATTATTTTCTCTTTCAGCATACTTCTGATCCCTTTCTCTAGTTTCCCTTTTCTCTCATTTGACCTTTAGAGGAATTGAGATGAGATGAAATAGTGACTTTCTTTTTTTTATTAATAATTTTTTTATTGATTTTCATGAAATATAATAATACAAGAAATAGGATATATAAATATACATAACATATGTCTTAAGAACATCATAACATGAAATGATAACTATTTACAATGTCCATAGCACATATATTGTCATTATTGTGATTACATTTTATCTAGTAATTTTTTTAAGCTTTAACCAAGTTAATTTCTTATGTCATCTTAGTAGTTTTTTCTGAAACAGTTTGTAACTCCCTATTACATGCAAGTTTAGCTAATAATAAAAAAATCTGCTAATGATAGGATTTTTTTACATTTCCAATTTGACGTAATGATTTTTCTTGCAATTGCAAGTCAGGACCAAAGAAGGCGCACCTGTATTTTGGGGATATGTGTTGGTATTGGTGCATTGAATAGCAATAATGAGTCAGACACTTCGCACTTATCTGACCACAAGGCTTTTATAAAATTTCTGAACTCTATTCAAAATGGAGTTACTATTTTACATATAACAAACATGTGTACCCAATCTGCACAAAGTGTTTCCTCACATCTCCATTTATTAAGATTATTTTTTTATATCATATCCATTTTATGTGGGGCAATAAAGCTCCTATGGATGTATTTCCAAGTGAAAAAGTTCCAAAAAGGAGATGACATTGTGTCATTGATTTAAGTACTAATTCTTTTTCATTTTCTGAAAAAATGAATTTGTTTATTCTTTCTGCAAAATTCTATAAGGAGTCCTCTGTGATTTGCATGTCAGTTCTTAAAGATCGAATATTCTTAATGAGAGACTATTATTAATGTGCAAGGTGTTTATTTCACAAAAGAGGGAAAGCATCTTAGGTATAGGTGTTGTATTGGTCATATGGCATATTTTAAATTCATTAACTATGTATTCTCTAAATATTTGTATGTTCAACCAGTTGTTATGCTTTATGTTATATTTGGCCATAAGGGAATATGGTTTGTGTATATTATTATTACATAAAAACTGGTGCCAGAAAACTAATCCATTGTCTTCCATTTCTTTTATTTTAACTACATTGAAAGAATCAAGACATGTCTTCATGTATGCTATGGGAAACATTAAAAATATTAAGTTCTTTGTCATATGATTTTTGTTCATTATCTTTTTAAAATTATCCAATATATAGTTGATGAAAAGAGAGTTTTTTTTCATTTTTATTGGTATTATAGATATGGTCTTTGACCACAAGAAAGATGTTTTTATTTTCGGAGAACATATTATTGTCAATAGTATCTATGTCAGATAATAAAATACTTACATGAAGATTTTTCCAGTTAGAAATATATTTGGAATTTAACCATTGACTTATCACATTAAGTATGACTGATTCTGCATAAAGTTCTAAATTTGGAAATGCGATTCCCCCATCTTTCCAGCTTCTGTAATGCCACACATGACTAATTCTTGGATTTGGGGAAACCAAAGAAAATTTATTAACATAGAATTTAATTGCTTCATTAATTTTTTTGGATGGAGAGGCAATTAAAGTTTGGAAATAGAACATTTTGGGTAATATGATCATTTTTATTAATGACAGTCTTTCTTCTATCGTGAAATACATTTTATTCCATCTATTTAAACATTCCTTAACTGTAGATAATAAATATTTGTAGTTTATTTTTAAAGTATTATTCCAGCTTGATTTTATGTATATTCCTAAGTATTTAAGAGTGTCATTTGCCCAGTTAAAATTGCCATGCTTTCTTAATAAAGTGTCTACCTTTTTATTTATTAATAATATTTCTGTTTTGGTGTGATTGAACCTTAGGCCTGAAACCTCTTCAAAACCTTGCAGGGATTTTGTTATATGATCTATAGAAGAATCTATATTTCCAATTGTTAGCATATCATCTGCAAAAAGTTGTATTTTGGAATTGTAATTTGGGTTAACAGAAAGTCTCCTTATATTAGAGTTTGCTCTTATGTAGTTAGCTAGAGGTTCTACTGATAAGGCAAACAATAAGGAGGAGAGTGGGCAGCCTTGCTTAGTACCTTTTAGGATGTTAAGTGGACCTGATAAGAAAGCACCAATTTTGATGTATGATATTGAGTTTACGTCTAATCTGTAAATTATATCAATAAAATCAGGGAAGAAGTTATATACTTCTAATATTTTAAATAAGAAAGACCAATTTATGGAATCAAATGCCTTGTTTAAATCTAGGCTAATAATTGACAGTTTTCGTTTTCTTGTTAGCATGATCTACTAAGGATAGGAGCCTGATAACATTATCTTGTATTCTTCTATTTAGGATGAAGCTTGTTTGGTCATCAACTATTAGATTGAACATCAATTGATTTAATCTGTTAGCAAATATTGATGTAAAAATGTTATAGTCCACATTTAATAGTGAAATGGGACGAAAAGATGTTACTAGTTTGGGATCTTTGTCATGTTTTAGGATAGGAAAAATCATGGCATATTAGCAGGAGGGGAATGAACTTGTCTTTTTTCTAAATTCTTCAAAAGCTTCTAAAAGTGTCTTTAGTTTTTCGTCTGGGAGTACTTTATAAATTTCTCCTATTAATCCATCTAATCCAGGAGTTTTATTATTCTTGACTTTGAATCCTCTCTTTTAGTTCTCTTAATGTTATTGGTTTGAGAAGTTTGGTATTTTGTTGTATTGATAATTTATTGCCTTTGTTTTCTTTTAAGAAATTATCTTTTAGGACGTTATTGTTAATATTTGGATTTATGTTATTTATTATTTTGTGATGCTTTCTGAAAGTCTCAAGAATTTCTTCTAAATCTGTTACAATTTTATTTTTATTTTTAGTTTCATCAAAAACTTCTCTTATATGTTTAACATTAGTTAAGTTTTTTGATTTCACAGCTAATCTATGCATTTTGTTTTTGGGTTAACAGAATAAGACTGTATTTTGATTCTTTCTAAATTTATTGCCACTTTGTGATTCAGAATTTCCATGTATTCTAGGTTTAATTGTTTCAGTTCTGCATTTGTGTGTATGTCCTTATTGTTTAGATTTCTTTTTAGTTCATCAATTTTTGATTGCATTTTCGATAGTGCACTATCCCATTCCTTTGTTTTGTTCTGGTGCCAGGTTTTGAGTTTACCAAAAATGTAAGATTTTAATGTATCCCAGGCAATAACTTTAGAAGTACTATCATTGTCATTTACGTCAAGAAATATCTTTATTTCTTTCAGCAGCCATTCCTTAAACCCGGTTAGTTTAACAATGTATGCTGGTCTTCTTTGCCAATATACTAAATGAGTAGATTTCATGTTGATTTTAAGGAAAATAGCATTGTGGTCGGAAATTGGACAGGAGCTAATGAAAACTTCCTGAATTTTAGAGAATAAATTATCAGTAACCAATACCTTATCAATAATAGTTTGTGTACCAAATCTCTATGAGTTATGTGTGTATTTTAGGGATTTAGGTTCTATTTTTTCATAAATATCTCTTATATTTGAAAGAGTGATGAAATTATTCAATCTTTTAGCAGGTACAGATATCTTAAAATTATCACATTTAGTAGTGTCACTTCTAGAAAAAATACAGTTGAAATCTGCTGCATATATTTCCTTTAGATTTAATTGAAAGTAAATCAAGATATTTATTTGCTGTTTCAGCACCAATACTAGATATCCAATAAGTGTTGGCTAATGTGATTAGTTTTTTATTTATTTATAGAATAATTAAGCAAAACATGGCATTTTTGTCTGAATATGTGTCAATTATTTCAGGTACTGGTAATGTTTTCCTCCATAATATCATGGTGACTCTTCTTTTGGTCCAAAAGTAGGATTCTGCAAGTATTGAGTAGCCATTAAAAGACATCCTGTCTAAATCTTCTTCTATTATATGAGTTTATTGCAAGAATGCAATATCTACTTTCTTAGTTTTCAAATATTTGGTTAAGCTTCCTCTCTTTATAGGGTTGTTGAGTCCATTCACATTTAAAGATATGCATTTATAAGAAAACATTCCTGTAGATTTTCTTAGATACTAAAGATTCTGTTAATGAACATATGTAAACTGAGCATAACTGTAAAACATTTAAAACTATTTACAACTCTAAACATGGAATATTTAATTCCTGGTTTGATGAGAGACTCATCTAAACCACCTTCGTCCATCCTAAGAACAGTAATCTTCATCCATTATGTGTTACTGCCATTACAATAACTGTACAAAATGTAATAAGAAGAGAAAAAAAAGAAAAAAGAAAGGGCTACCCCTCAAAATTATTACTGACTTGAATAATAAAATATAAAAAAGTGTGTGATTAAGTTTAACATATTATGTGTGGTAATTATGTATATTAAATGCAATTATCTTTGTGAAACTAAATCCTAGATTTATCTTGAAACAAAGGATCTATGTGTATTACTGCAGAAGTAGAAAAGTATTAATGCATTTAGGTAGCTATGAGTCTAAAAATTTTTCAGATATATTTAATAAAAAACTCGAAAATATCAGCAATTTTAAATAAAAGCTATTAAGATTCCAGAGAAATAATTAAAGTAGTCAGATCACTTATATCTATACTTGGCTCAATAATTTGCATCTATGTGATGTTACTATTTTCTATCATTAAAAAACAGAATGATATTAAGGAAAATAAATCTCTAAAGCTACACCTATTGGCATTCTGTGGAATCAGCAGTTCACTTACTAATGTTCTGGGATGTGAAAAGAAACTAAAGCACCTGGCAAAATCTCATGCAGTCACAAACAGGATACACAGACTCCACAACAAAAGTATCCCATGTGAGAGTGGGAAACAAATCAAGCAACCAAGCGATATGAGACTCTAAATTCTGCATAACTGTGCCAACCTTTTGCAATCATATATAAAGTGAATGCTCTACAATCCGAAAAAAAATTCAATAAAGGAAAATCTGACAATACAGGTGCCACAAAGTTTATTTCCAGTAAACTGGTGTATAACAAAAAGTTCTTCCTGCTGTAGTCAACAACCAATGACGACCAGGTTAAGTAATAGGAGAATGCATAATGTAGTTCACCTAGAACTGCATTAGAATATTGTGTTCTCGATTTCATGAAAAAAGTAGTATATACATAAACGAAGCACACACAAGTTGTATATGTTTCTTCTCTCTCTCATTTCTACCTCTGTTAATCAATATCAACAGAATATTCATTTTTGTTAAGTAATATTTTGCTTCTCATTTATAAATACATGTACAGCAAACTACTAGGAATATTAACTCAGCAGTATTACATAGAAGATCTTGTTACAATATTCGCTAGATAGCTACATACATAACTGTAGGTCTACTAACTGATAAAATGCTATTGACCTGATTTATTTGAGAGAGGTATCCCCATATTACCAGATTATTACTCTAACAGCTGATTTATGAGTATAAGCTGTGTAGGTGATCGTAGTGCTTGTGTATGTACATTGAGCTACATTATAAAGGAATGACTGATATCACTTTGACTCCTTTTTAACCCCTATGTGGCAAACTGACAGATCAAGTAATGTTTAAACAATTCAGGGTAATTGTGATATATACACTTAAGCACCATGTTCAATAATAGCCTCGCATCAAGCTTTGTGCCCACTGAATGGCACACAGCAACAGTTATCCCACTCCACAAAGGGGGAGCCACCACTGATCCCGGGAACTATTGACCTATTAGCCTGATGAGCCTGGTCTGCAAGGCCATGGAACGTATCATCATGGAACTCATAAACAAAGACATTGGTAACCTCCAAACTCTGGAACCCACCCAGTTCGGGTTTGAGAAAGGCAGATCATGTCTCATGAACCTGATCGACATCTTTGAGGCAGTCACCAAAGTTGTGGATGTTGATAAGGTGGTTCACACAGCCTATCTTGACCTCGCCAAGGCTTTTGACACCATCCCCTATTCTAGAATTATAGCTAAACTCACTAAACTAGGTATAAATCCCTACATCACAAGATGGGTTGCCAACTGGCTCACTGACAGAACCCACACTGTAAAAGTTGCAGACTCCAAATCTGACCTCAAAGCAGTGACAAGTGGAGTACCACAGGGTTCCATCCTGGGACCTCTCCTGTTTGATATTTACTTCTCTGAAGTACAGGCTAACACAGAAGGCCTCTGGCTAATGAAGTTCGCAGATGACTGCAAACTAGGAGCCATAGTCAAGTCCCCAAACGATGTGGACATCCTACAGAAGGGCCTCACTGAGACAGATGCCTGGTGTCAGAGCCATGGCTTCAAGCTCAATGCCAAAAAGTGCAGTGTCATCCCCTTTGGTAAAAACTCTGTACCCATGAACTACCACATAGGCAGCAATCTACTTAACACTGAATGCATGATAAGAGACCTTGGGACCCAGGTGGACAGTAGTCTCTCCTTTGATAGTCACATCGCCACAGTAGTCAGGAAGTCCTTCTACGTGGCACACCTCATCATAAAAGGGTTCTCATCCATGAACAAAGAGGTCATTGTTCCCCTCTACTCATCACTCATTAGACCCATTATAGAGTACAATGCCCCTTTTGGAATGTACCTCATAAGACATCTGCAGCAGCTGGAAAGGCCACAGAAGTACCTCACAAAGAAGATTACTGGCCTCAAACAAATGCCCTACACTCCTACACTGACCGCCTCAAAAATCTCCAGCTTTACTCCATAGCATATCGCCTACTCCGAGGTGATCTCTGTCTAAGATATAAAGTTATGTCAATCCCAGAGCTGTTGAACATGTTCCACCTAAAGAAATCCCAATCCCTCTGAGCTACATGCTCTAGAGACCTAAACCTTGTCACCACAATAAACAGGACATGCTGGAGGGATAGATTCCTGTCCCAGAGACTTCCTATACTCTGGAACAAGCTACCCATCTATGTCAAGCAAAGTTCTTCATTAGCACTCTTCAAGAAAAATCTTGATGAGTGGATGGGAAATAGGGAATACACCCTGGGGATCACTTCTGTGTCTCTGCTGGACAGTGGCACAGGAAAATAACTTTCTTGGGTGGTGTAAGCTATGGAACCTTGCTGGCTAGGCTTACGTAGGCCCTTCGGCCAATAGCCTAGTACCTACCTATGAACCTATGAACCTATGTCTATAGTTGTATATTTGCATTCACATATCTTTGACTATACTTAGAAAATTGTATTGTTTCAGTAATTAATGCTATGCATATACTTTATATGAAAAATATAACTAAGTAAGGACCATAACCTTTTGGTAGTATATACATCTTGTCTTCTTTAAGTTGAACATAAACGTACATCTATTAAGCTAGAAAACACAATAGCTATCAAAAAACTAGTACGTAATTCTCTCTGTAAATTAATGAGAACTGGTACTTTTTCACAGAATACATTTAGATAAGAACCCTGGTATTTTAGAAACATACACATCTTACTTTCATCAAGCTGGACATACAAGTAGATCAGTTAAACTGAAGAAAAAATAATAATTGTCAAAAAAACAAATACGCAACTCTCTCTGTATATTAATTGAAACTGGTTTCAGTTTTTTCATTAACTGAACATATAAAAGCCTTTCTGCGTGGCTATCTGTAAACTTCAGTTAAATGCTTGTTTAAGTAACCACATTATTACAATTGATTGCAACGCAGAATATGCATTTTAGCAAGATCGAGATTTAACCACTATCAAATAAAAATTTTCTGTAGCAATATTCAGCACTTAGCACTTACATAGAGTAAATCTTTTCATTTTTTAGTAGCCGTCTTGTTTGCAATGATTCTATGGCATTAACTTCCTTGTTTTTGTCACACAACATCATCTAGATGCGCTAGGAGGTCATAGGTCACCCTGCACATCTATTTGCTCTGTTACAGTGATGGAATCAACATACAAGCAAGCAGAAAGAGTTCTAGGCTCAAGTAACTGTTCTTTTGAAGCTTTTTGAAATTTCAGCGGCAGAATATAGCACAAAAGGTATTTTAAACAAGTAGTTTATGTTAAAAATATTGTATGGCTCTCGTGCATAACGAAAAAAGCAAGCAGAGAGAGTTAATTAAATAATACAGTAAAACATTCAAAATACTTCTATTTAAACACATAAATCTGTATGTTTTAAAACACTCCTTCCCATTCCACTCCCCTCAATTTTAATAGACTTTATTGGTGTAACATTAGCACTATTTGCTTATTAAATAAAGAAATTTCTGTCATCTATCTCATGTTGATTAATAGACCCTAAAGTCTGTGTAAAATGTCTATATGATCGCAACAGATGCAAACATTGTATAGAAATCAAACTATAACTTTATGTAATGGGTATGGTGTGTTAATAGTAATAAGTGCATGTTGAGATAGTGTGTATCATTTGTATACTATGTGGAATTGTTATTTGAGGGCTATTATCTGTTGCTAACTACATCTGTGAGATTAATAGAAAAGTGCAGATGAATACGAAAAAAATATATCAATATAGCAATGATATGTTACAGTTGATATAATGTATAGCCTGCATAATAAATGTTTGTTGTAAAGTTTTTATAATGCTACAACTTATTTTTAAATAAATATTTAAACAAGTTTGTTTATATTAAAATAATTAGAACATGTATAGATTATTATGCTAAATAAAATGAAGAGAATGAAAGATAAAGGAAGAAAGAAGGGGAGAGCAGAAGTGAGGGGTCTATATTAAAACACCGAACATTTGAAATGTCGGGTGTTGTAATATCGACCCATTTTCAGCGAATGCTGAAAATATCGAAGTAACAGGAAACCGAATTTGGTTGTTCGTTTCTGTTGCTTCTGTATTTTCAGCACTCTAGTGGAAAGTTACGGGTCAGGTTCGGGTAAGTGTGTGATTGTGTGGGCATGTAGGTTAGGGTGGGTTAGGTGAGTTAGGGTTAGGGCGTGGGTCAGGTAAGTGTGCGATTGTGTGGACGTGTGGGTTGGGGCGGGTTAGGTGAGTTAGGGTTAGGGCGAGGGTGAGGTGACTGTGCGATAGTGACGGACCTTAGGGTTAGGGTTTGGGTTAAGGTAAGTGGATAGTTAGTGGTGTTTGTATAGTTTAGTGTAGGGTTAGGTGTTAGAGTTTGGGTGTATGTATGTGGATTGCTGTTTGTTTGGTGTGCTTGTGTTGTGTGTATGTGCTTTGGAACAGCAAATTTTTTCCCTAGGAAAAAATTTGCTGTTCCAAATGTTCGATGTTTTTTTTTCGATTGCTAGGGTTTGATATGTGAACAACTGACATTTTGAATGTTCGGTGTTCTAATATAGACCCAAAGTGAGAAATAGAAAAAAGTAATATAGAAGAAAGTAATCTTGACTATATGTATATATAGTAAATAAGTAAGAAACTTTATACCTTGAGGTTTCATTTGTTTCCTGTGTTTTCAGAAGTATTGTTTGTTAGTAAATTTTGAGAGTGATGGTTTTCTAAGCTATTTACCCTTAAGCTTTTTACTAGATTTGTCAGCTGTAGTTATTTTGCCATTGGTAGCTTGTCTTTTCGGACTGGGCGAGGAGAGGTCCATTTCTTCTACCTTCGCAAGCAGATTACTTTTCCTCACAGAGGCTGATGCTTCTTCAAGAGTACTGAATATTTTTTGACCATCTGAAAGGGTAATTTTGATTCTGGCCAAAAACATAATCTGGGCTTTAATGTTAGCTTTTTTTTAAGTCATTAATAAGTGGGGCACATGCTTTTCTCTTTGTGATTACTGTGGACGTGTAATCATTGTCAAATCTTATATTTTTCCCATCGACTTGGACTGGATTTCCTGACCATGCAGCTGTTAGTATTAAGTCTTTGTCTTGTGTAGATAGGAATTTTACAATGATGGATCTCACAAAAGTTGAATTTTTTGATGTAGGTGTATATGACAGGGACCTGTGAGCTCTTTAGTTTCAGAAAGATAAAGCTTCAGGGAGATTTAGTATTTTTGGTAGCCATTCATTTAGAAAGAGGATCATATTATTTCCTTCCATTTTCTCTGGAACTCCATAGATCCTGATGTTGTTTCTTCTGGATCTACACTCCAGGTCTTCCACTTTTTCTAGTAACTGATTGTTTTGTTTTAGTAAAGTGTTTATCTGGTTATCATTTTCCATTTGTCTGCCATCTGTTTCATTTACTGATTCTTCTATAGCTGTTGTTTGGTCAAAGTAAGCAGTAATTATTTCCTTTAAGTCATAAATTTGTTTCTTACTTTCTTTCTTCATATTTTCCATAATCTTCTCTAAGTTATCCATTTTCATAGAAAGATCTTGAATGCTGGTAATTATTGTTTGAAGTTCCTTTTTCATAGTGCTGTCTTGTAGAGAAATCTTTGAGTGACTCATAGCTGTTTTAGTCTGTTAACTAGTGACATACCTTCTGACAGGAAATAACTTGATAAATAACTAACAAAATTAAGATTTCTTCTGGTAAAGTTGTTCACAATATCAAGATGAGTAGTTGTGAAAAAATTCTTCAATATTTTTTGAGTTAAAATAGAAAAATCCTGTCAGAAAAAAAAAATAATTTCAGGCAGAGCATCAAGAAAGTGCAGCTAACTCCTTGGCATCTTGGCCATGCTCCCTGAAATAGTGACTTTCTGATCCTCACTGTTTTAAAATAAGATTATTGCTACTACTACTATGTCATAGTGAAGTGCAGCTCTTTCATCTCTTCTGACAATGTTTAGCTGTTCTTTAGTGTTCTCTCTCATGAAAAAAGTCTAATCTTGTTATATTGTTATTTTTTTGTCTGCAGTATATATATTGAGTTAATTCTCTGTTGTACTCTCCCCATATATCTATCCAACTCATTCCACAGTTTCTCTCTTTAGCTTCTAATGCCGTTTTTTTTTCACCTTTTATCTTCTCACACTGCTACAAGTCCCCCTCTATTAATTCTGCTCCCACACCTCCTCATATGCTTCTCAGCTTTCAAGGAAAGTTTTTAGAAATCTTGTCCATCTTTATATGTGTCATATATACAGTTCTGGTCTTTCTTCTATTCTGTATACAAAGTCATTGGGTAATCCCCTCCTTGAAGATACAGTAATCTCAGAGTTAGTATAAATAAGATGCATGGAGTACAAGTGCATTGACAGGTAGTACAGTGGGGTGAACACTTTAAAGGCTTTATGATGAACTTCAACTTTTGTGGTTTATCTCTTTATTCTCTGAAGCATCCTTTTCCATTCTGAAGCAGAGAGGCTTAAGAATTTTGGGTCCATTACTTGTACTAAGGAAATAGTGTTTGCGTTTTAGTACTTCTGTATTTGATAGCTTTTCATTTTGCTCCTTATTTTCTGGATTTCATCACAATGTTAAACATGCTTCGGTCTATTTGATTTTCCTTTCTTGCCTTTTCTTTTTTAACACTTTAACATTTAATGGATAGACATACATAGACATAGAACAAAAACAAATCATATTAATGTTTTAATTTATGTATGTGTGTGTGTGTGTCTGTGTGTGTGTGTGTGTGTGTGTGTGTGTGTGTGTGTGTGTGTGTGTGTGTGTGTGTGTGTGTGTGTGTGTGTGTGTGTGTGTGTGTGTGTGTGTGTGTGTGTGTGTGTGTGTGTGTGTGTGTGTGTGTGTATATATATATATATATATATATATATATATATATATATATATATATATACACACACACACACACACACACTTACATATACAAACAAATCTCATTTAGTCCAAAATTACATAATTTGCTCACTTCCTGCCATTCCTTCAACCTCACTCCTCCTCCTGAAAATTATTTTCCATGTGTTGTTCCCACAAATTCCATTCATATATATGTAATTTGTACTGTCCTTTTTATAAAGATCCACTTTCCAGTTATTTCATATCTTTTTTCAATATTCAGTATTTCAAACAGAGTTGTTTTACATTTTGATTTCCATTTTCTATTAACTACTTTTTCAGCAAATTCAATTAGGTTAATAGGTTCATAGGTGTTTACTAAGCCTAAAAGGGCCTTTTTAAACCTAGCCATGCATCCCAAATCTCTTACACATTCTCTTACCCTTGATAAGTGCAAACAGGGACTTGGAAGATTAAACATTTACAAGCAGGAGCCTGGGAGACAAACTATTTACAGGTTGCCTGTGTCCATCGGAGACATAAGTGCCAAACCAGGGATGAATTTCCTGTTCTCAAAAAAATTGTCCAAGTTACAACTGAATTTGGTTAGGGAGGAACTCTGCTCCACATGAATGAGGAGCCTGTTCCAGAGAAGCGGTAGTCTCTGGGATACATACCCATCTCTCCAGCAGGTCTATGTGTGTCCCCAGTCCCTGACTACTGTGCCAACTCCTAGAGGTGTGTTGTCAATATGATCATTACCAGGAGTGGATGACTTCCCAAAGGATACTATTATGCCCATGTCTTTAACACCCACAATTTGTCTGTGTCAACTCTTCCTGGAAAATATTTGTGTTGATGGGGAATTCAGTGACAGCTTCTACTTTGGAATCATCTGCAAATTTAGTTAGCCAGAGTCCATTGATATTGGCCTTGACTTCAGAGGAGTAAATGCCAAAAAGGAGCAGTCCCAGGATCAATCCCTGAGGGACTCCACTTGTGACTGGCCTTTCTGTATTGATGAACTCCCACATTCTAACTTTCTGGGTCTTGTCTATGAGCTATCTGGCTATTTACCATGTGACATTAGGGTTTGTGCCTAACCTCTTGAATTTGTCAGCAATACCCAAGAGGGATTTTGTGTCCGATGCCTTGGCCAGGTCAAGCTAGGCAGTGTGAACCATTTTCCCTCATGCATTGATTTGGTGACATTCTCAAAGAAGTCCACCAGGTTGAGTATGCATGACCTTTCCTTGACAAAAGCAAAATGAGTTGAGTCTGGTGTCTGGAGGTTTCCTATGTCATTATTGGTCATGTCCATGATAATTCTTTCCATGGTTTTACATATGAGACTAGTGAGACTTGCAGGTCTGTAGTTTCCTGTGTCTGTAGATGGCCCATCTTTGTGTAGAGGGATGACTGTTGCTGTTCTCCATTTGTGAGGCACAAAGCCTGTTAGGAGAGTAGAGTTAAACAGCAATTCCAGAGGCCCTGATAGGTCATATTTTGCTGTTTAGAAGGCATCCTGGGATATTGTCTGTACCCCTTGATGCACTGTTCTTGGCCTTAGAAAGAACATTAAGGTCCTGTTCCCTAGTGATAATAGGGGGAGTTATATCTGATGGTATTTCCTGAGGGAACAAAACCACCAATAAAGCAAAAAAAAACATAAAAAACAACTGATAAATAAAAAAATAATCAGAGAAAACCACAACCGCAGCTACTGGATGACTGTTTTTAATAAAATACACAAATTATTGAGCGCTTTCGTCTCAGTGAAGAAGAGACTTCATCAGAATACAAATCAGAAATAGGAATTGTACTATTTAAATATTCACTCATTTCCTTGCCTACCAATCACATACAAGAACCAATTACAAACAATGAAAAGACATTAATTTTTAAAGAAAGAAACCACTAACTTTTTATAAAAAGAATAAAAATAGTTGGATAAAGACAATTATTATAAAGAAACTACACATTATAAATATTGCAATTTTCATCTTAACATTAAAAATCTGCCCATCTAATTTAAATTATATTTTACTTGTTCTTTCATTTAAAATGGGTAAAATAGAAATTGTGTCATTTTAGCCTGGGGAAACATTGCAGCTAGCCCAAGCTGCCATTCTGTTTCTTTTTTCTTCAATGCATTTTTCCAGTCCCCCCCCTAGGACCAGGATTAATTATATCCAAGATTCCAAATAATTTCCTGAGAGAAGGGGGGTTAAAGTTGGAGCTGAATTTGTCAGCCAGTGGGTTTACTATGTCTTCTGGCTCAGTATATGTGGATCCATTAAAAATGAGCTCAGAACACAACTGTGCATTGCCTTTAATGTTGTGGATGTAGCTAAAGAATGCTTTGTGGTTGTCCTTGGACTGGGAGGCCAAATTTGGCTTTGGTAGACTTTATTTGTCCTCTGAGTTGTTTGTTTAGTTTGATGAGAGTGCTTTTATCCTGTTGGGTGCTGCACCTCCCTATGTTTGCCATGATTTTCTTATTTCTGTTATACAGTCTATTGATGTTATGATTCTTCCAGGGTGGCTTGTCTTTTGAGTTAGCTCTGTACTTCTTCCTGGTGGGTACAGCTGCCGCTATGCAACTATTAACATGCTTGTATAGGGTTTCTGTGAACAGTTTTGCATAGCCAGAAGTGTTCTGATGGTTTATGGAAGGCTTAAAATTTTGCCAGGCAAACACTTAATAGATGGAAGTTAGCATTAGAGTAGTTCATAAATATTCTAGAGTTAATTGGGGTTCCAGGTTTTATTTTCACTTCCAAGGAGATAATTTTGTGGTCTGATCTTACCAGACAAGACATTACACTCGGGAATGTGCACAAACTTCCCATATTTGTGAGGACAAATCCAGTATGGTTGGATCCCTGGTTGGTGTATTGACAATCTGTTCCAAGGAATTTATGTTTACAAAATCCAGAAATCTCTGTGCCTGTATGTTGTGTCGTATATGATTCCCAGTTAATAGTGGGATAATTAAAGTAATCTATGAATATGGTATTGGGTTAAACTGGGTTGAATGGTGAATGTTTCCAGTAAGTTTAAATACATGTTATGGGTTTCCTGTGTCATAGAGAGGAACCTATAACTTGCAAGGAAGTGGTGTGGGATTTTGCCTATGGTGATTTGAATGTGAAGAAGCTCAAGTGCATTGTCCTGTTTGACCAGCCTTGAGATATATTTATTTTTAATGGCGATTGAGAAACCTCCACCTTTAGTCCCTGTCTATTTACTGGTCTAAATGTGTGGAAGGTATTATAACCTTTTACTGTTGTGTGCTCTCCATGGACTTAAGCCATGTCTCAGTGGCCACACAGATACCTGCATTCTCTAAGGTGAGGAGAACTTGTAGGGAGTGGAGTTTTTTTGTTTAGACTCCTAGCATTGTGCAGTAACATTTAGATTTTCTTGGTTTTGACTTGCTATGTTGGCTGTACTTTCAGTTTGGCATTGCCTAAAAAAGGCAGTATGGGAGAGGACAATGTTTTAACTAATATTCAAAAGCCTAGAGGGGAGAGCTGCAAGCCATCTCTGACAAGGCAGCATGGTCTGTTGACCATCTCCTTCCATGCTACAAATATTGCAACCCCTTAAATGATATTAGAAACTAAGTTAATTGAACTCAATTATCTTTTGCTCATATTATAGCATCATCTTGGAGAAGGTAAATTGCTGCTCAGGGCTTGACTCACACCAGCCTAGGCCACAAATTCTAAGAGCTCCATTATGCCTCTCTACATATAGTCTAAGGAGGTATGTCTCAGACCATTTACACCCACATAGACTATGACTGAGTCATACTGGTATTTGTAGTCCACTGGCCTGAATGTGTGTGTAATGTGGTGCATCCTGACCCCTGATAAGCAACTGACTGTGACTTTCTCCTTACAGATCCTGGTGAAACAGATATCAGTGTGTCTCACAATGGAGTCAACAAAGACCCAAGAGTTTTATTGTGTGGTGGATTGCCTTGCTTATGGGCTTAGAAGTAGAGGTTCCAAGAGATGTGGCTGTATGTGTTGATGTGGGTGTTGTTTTGAAAGAGTGCATTAAGGGCTGCTGAGTTTATTTGTGATGTACACTTCGTCTAGGAGGTCTTTGGGTTTTAGGAAGGTTACATTTGAGTGCCTCAGCATATGTATGTCTATGTGTCTGCTTTGAACTATGTGTGATGGGTGCAGCATGGGTACTACTGACAACCTGATAGACATTGAGTACTTTTATGTTAGAGCTGTACCTCCACTGACATTGTGTAAATACATCTCTCATGTACCATATCCATTTGTTTGAGAATTAAATTGTGGTAAGTAAACATGAGGCAATTTCTACATTGCCTCAGGATTCCATATCTACTAAGCTGGCAACTGAGATAGCAGGAAAGTTCATATCCTTAGCAACAGACCCTGTTTTATTGATTAGACAATTGGAGTAAAAATATAAATTAATGCCAGAAGCATCTGGTTTGCAACTCTGGAGGCAATGCTTGTTACTCTATTCTAGTTGTCCTGTGTGCAGCTAGGTACTGGTGAAATTTCAGTGGTGCTTTTATAGGACAAATGTCAACTCACAGCATCTGCTTTCATACAGGACATGGCCAAACAGTTGAGGAGAAACTAATAAGTAAACCCTGATGATCTGTTGATGAGGTATTTAGGCAGATATTGTGACGTTAGGTTAGACAGCAAGCAAATCAAGCAGTACTTACTAAAAAGAAAGAATTAGTTTGTCAAGAATGATGAAAAGAGATTTACATGAATGGTTACTGCCTGGCTACTGCTATTGCCGGTTTCACCACAGCTTCACACTGCTGACATACAGTGCTCCTTTTGCTTTTTTCTCGCCATAAGCAACACAGTAGGTCCAATCTCAAAATAAGAAGCAGGTCACAGGGTGATCAACCGTCTTCTCCCAGATGATGCAAGGGTCTGTAGGCTTTTTGTAGCCTTTTCTTGGTAGATGCCTTGAATAGCAACAAGACCAATCAGGAAGGTCAAGCATAGGCACCTACTGCCTATTCAGAACAGTCAGGAATTAATGCACTCTGCTTCTTCTCTCACCAGGAGCAAAATGTAAAGGACAAATTCTAAGCTGGCATGAAGCAGTTATTAGGCTTTCTGGTGATCAGTAGACCCCAGGGAATAATGCCCCTATGCTGCTTCTCTCACCAGTAGAAAAACAGAAGCCCTAATCCCAAGATGGCTGCAAAAATTGGTGGTCTTGGAGTAGATGTGTGCAGATTTTAATGGTAAGATGGAAAAATTGGTTACTATCCTAAGAGGTGTGGTGTGTACTAAGTAGTTAGATATGCAAGAGGGGGTAACTTAAGCTTTAGATATCCAAGTGGAGAGCCACTAATTTTAAAGGATCAGGCAAGATAGAGTGGAAGAAAGTGGGCACTTTGTTTTCTGGTTCTATGGAATGCAGTGGGATGGCCAATAAATTTAAATAGCTCACAATAGCCAATGAAAGAGGTGATAGAAGGGGATATGTGGTCAAATTAACATAAGATGCAGGCAACTAGAAAGACAGTTGAGTTTAAAAGCACAACAACATCAGGGTGAGAGGGTGAGGAAAATGTCATTTCTCTATGGCTCACAAGAGCCACAACTCTTTCCTAGTTTAAATACGCAGTTAAAAGCAGAATACAAGTAAAACAGTGTAAAGAACACAAATAACAATATAGAAAATAGAAGAAGGCAATGAAGCAGTACAATATACAAGGAAAAAAATAACTTTTCCTCACAGAAAGTTGTGGTTGAGTCTGGGTGAGCTTTTTCAGTAAAGGCTTGAACTGTTTTATTTTACCTCTTAAACAGAAGGTTTAGTTACTAGGTCTACCCCCAGTTCAGAAGTAATTAACTTTAGCTGACCTGCTCTAATTTCTGTGCGCCTCACAAGAAACACAGCTGTGGTCTCTTTCCTAGTTTAAACATGCAATTAAAAGCAGAATACAAGTAAAACACAGTGTAAAGAAAATAAACCACAATACAGAAAATTGGAGAAGGTAGTGAAGCAACAGAGAATACCAAAAAGCAAAAACTAACTTTTCCCCTCATAGCAAGTTGTGGCAGAATTTGAGTGAGCATGTTTGCATGCCAAAACTTCGAATTGAACCAGGGACCTTTGCATTTTCAGTCTAACACTCTCCTAACTGAGCTATTTAGACTTAAAATTATTAAGACCTTACTATGCCAAGGTTATTCAGATCCTATGTCCTAACACAGAAAAATCAGTTCCTTAATTACAACCAATTGTTCCTGCAGTATATCTGGCAGAGTATTCTGTATGGAATTTTTAAACTCTGCCAGCTCTTTACACTCCACAAAAAAAAAAAAAAAGTTTCCTTTTATCTCTTTCTTCTTCATCACATGTCCAACATTTGCTCTCTACCTTCCAGGCAAGAATTCTAATCCTTATGGATTTTGCATACTTGGGAGCCATACATATGTCCTCCTATTGTTCCCTTGTAAATTGCTTTTCCAGATTCTCTTCCCAATCGTTTCTAGCCTCCTCTAATTGACTCTCATAGTTCTCATGCAGTATTTTATATGTCCTACTAATTATCCATTTCCTATCAAGATTTCACTAAAAGCAGGTATTTTGCTGAACTCCCCTATGCCTTTCTCTTTGCTTCTACTCTGATATCAATCCCTGGTAGGGACATCAATCTCTAGCCTGCAGTTCAAAATTCTTCTTGGCTCATCGCATTGTATTGCCTTTCCCTCTCTAGTTATTTTCTCCCAATACCTTAATTCCTTTGCCAGTTTTCTCCAATAAATTCCAGCTCCCTCTTACCTATTTTCTGTACTCATACTTGCAGTCACCCCAACTGGCAAAATATGTTTTCTCTATTCCCGTGTTGGCTTAATTCTTAGAACACTTTCTGCATCTTTAGGAATATAATATTCTGTGTGGCGGTTGTTATTCTTCTCAAGGCTCTGCATCCAAAATCCCTTTGAGATTAAAAAAGAAAAAGAAAAATAGTATTTATTTGAATAATACACTATGAAACTAATACAGAAGACTTGCATGAAAAGGGATATTGCTGATTTATTTGTTCTTTTACACAGCTAAGTTGGACATTTTCTATTTTTGAAGTATTTTTTCTTATTTTTCTGAATTTCATCTGTGACTGTATTATGCAAATAGACACTTTCTGTAAATTGATTTTATAAAAAAATCCTTCCCTTTTCTGTTTCCTACAATTGGACTTTAAAATCCCCTTAAAGTATCATGAGCACAGCTAGATTAGACATTTTTAATTTCTTATTTGAAGGACATCACTTCAAGAATTTAACATCTCCACAACAGGATTATAAGCTGATACCAGGCAATCATGCATTAGAATGTTATCAATATAGACCCGAACACCCAACACCGGAAGTTATTTCTATGCTTAAGGAGGGTCACAAAAAATAGGCCCCATGAGTACCTATGTCATCTAGGTTAGTTCTGAATGAAACTAAAGTCCTTCATTGCTTTATATGCATGAGTACATTTCACCATTGTAGGGATTTTTTGTTTTGAGCTAGGAATCCAAACACCTATTGTTGAGATAGAACCCAGAGCCTTCTGATCTTTATGATGTCAAAGGGAGTCCCCCGGATTCACAAAAGCTTGCACGGCATGCATGATTAGTGTAAGAGGTAATGTTGACAATATGGCAGCCGAGTGATCCACGTATGTGCACATTTGACGTGCATGAGTGCTCTTGCACTAGACCTGCACGTTCCCAGCCCCGTATGCAAATTACCCCATTTGCAGATGAAAATCATGCAAATGAGGTAAATCTGCAATCCAGGAAGCTGGAATCAGGCCACGCGGGACTAGTGTAATTTGTAGAAATGGTTCTGCAAAGTCCAAAACAGAGACATGACAGCACCAAATAAAGGCTGCATATCATTAAGGAAGCATGTCAATGGCCAAGCATAAGGCCATTGACATTGCAAACAATGCAAAACATACAAAATACAACTTTTATTTTACTTCTGCTGATCACATCTGTTTAACCATAGGGCAGTGGCGCACAAATGAGATCGGTGGGAAAATAATAAAATAAACCTAAAAAAAGCAGTCTAACTAAAATCAGTATTCTGCCATGCAAGTTAATGACAGGCAAAAGACAACCTGGCCAGTGAATAGTGGTTGCTAAGGGGGAAGGCACAGTGTGACACATATAATTATGTATTAGCAGGCAATCCTATGCAAATGAGGGGAAGGATAGTAAATCCCAGTTTTCCCCAGCATGTGAGGCAGGTCCCAGCAGTGTAAGAGTATGAATAGCTGAGTGCAAGACTAGGAGGTAGGTGACTTCATGGGTGGGTGTGTCACACATACTGTAAGCGGATTGGAGCCCTGTGGCTCAGGTATGCTCCTAGCACAGCTAAGCTAGGGGGGGTGTCTAAACCTGCCTAGCACACTTTACAAAGTGTAAGCAGGTGTGCGCGCTGTGCACCGGATTTTACAGGAAGAAAAAAGAAGTTAAACTAGGGAACAGCAGCAGTGTGCACATCTGAGTACTCTGTTTGCACGGCGTGGCCCCGGACCCAAACAGAAAGTCAATGGGAAGGGAAAACAGTAGTAGGAAGGTAATCAAGGAGAACTAGCATATCTGGCAGGTGAAATGTATTAGAAGCAGCCAATTACATAGGCAGCAGCCAAGCCCAGCCCACAACACTACTATAAACTAAGCAAACATCTTCCCCACTGTTTTTTCCCACAGTCTACAGCACTGGTGTATACAAGTGGGGAAATTTTAACAAACAAACCTACAAAATGAGAAGGGCCGCAGCACGCAACATAGAACAACATGTGCAAGAGGCTGAGGGTGGTGAGGATGTGCATGCTGCCGAACAACCCACAGTGAGGAGACGGAGAAGAGTGTACAGACCCAGGGTAATCTACCAGGGGCTACATGAGCTGGAGATAGTGGAATGCCATAGGGTGGATAGAGACCTCCTACAGCAAGTAGTTGAGCTGTGCCGGCCACAACTGACACACCAAACTGACCAAGGGGAACCTATCCCAGTGGATACCAAGGTATGTGTAGGCCTAGGTATACTAGCCACAGGTAACTCCCAAAGCACAACTGGGGATATCATGGGGTTCTCATGGGCATCAGCATCCAGAGTATTCCACCAGTTCCTGGATGCCATGTCAGCACATGCCAGTGAGCATGTATATTTCCTCAACACCCATGAGGTTTTGACCAGCAATATACGTCTCTTCCACCAAATAGCAGAATACCCTGGCGTAGTGGGTGCTATAAACTGCACGCACATATGCATCAAAGCACCACCCAGTGAGCAGGGTAGGGCCTACATCATTCGCAGGGGCATCCCCTCCATCAACTGCCAGGTCCTATGTGATGCCCAGGGCATTATAATGAATGTGTGTGCTGGCTGCCCTGGAAGTTATGACGATTCCCACATATGGCATCTGACTCAGCTGTACCAGAGATTTGCCAATGGGGACATCCCCTACGGTCACCTAGGGGGATGCTGGGTACACACTGGAGCCGTGGCTGATGACACCTATCAGAAATGCGCACACACCTGAACAAGAATGCCATAATGAGGCACACACACAGGCCAGACATATAATAAAGCATGTGTTTGGGATGCTCAAGTCATGGTTCCAGTGTCTGGACACATCCAGTGGAGCCTTGCTGTATTCACCAGCTACATATACCCAAATTGTTATGGTATGTGCTATGCTACACAATATGATCCTGTGGAAACAGCTGCAGCAGGAACAGCATGGGGCAGGGCCACACAGCCCCTCACCAATGCCAAAACCTGCACAGGCACAGAGTGACCCGGAGGAGGAAGAACCTGAGCCTGCCACAGTAGGCAGAAGGAGGTGTGCCCAGTATGCCCTGGCCTTGGCAAAGAGGCAATGCATAACACATGCACTGACACAGTAGGGTCCCAGGGAATGACACCTCTCTCTGACTTGCACATACAGTAAAAGGGATGCCAAACATGACACCACCTGTGCTCAACCATATATAGGGAGTGCACTATTTGTATCTGACATAGGCAGCCCTCCAGCACCATCCGCAACTCTGGCACACCCACAAGGTAAGTCAATCAACTTACCAATTGCCAAATGGAGTAGAATGTGTTGTCACCTGTAGCTATGGTATGGATGTGAGCATGCAAGGGAAGTAGGTGGCTTAATGTTACCTCAGCAGACAGTAGACACCCATAGTGGCACCTTGACATGTGTAACACATACTGGAGTCACCATAGTAGCCAGTACTACACAGGGTGACAAAAACCACTGCAAAAAATGTGCTGAGTAAAATGTGTGTCCATATGACTCACACATGCCAGTCAGGATGGTTCACATACCCAACAACAATCGCAGCCAGCAGGACAGGTGGACCCAAACCCAAACAGGGCCTGTGCCATGGCCCCAGAATGATGGCTATGGTTAACCCCACCCCCAGGTCTACACAGACAGACCACAGCAGGGCAGGCAGTGGGATATTAGTTCTGAAGGGTAGGACATCAGACAATAATATGTAGGGCAACCAAAGCCATGATCTGCAGTACTCTGGTGTGCCTCTAGACAGCATGATAGTTAGCAATACAAAATGAAATGGAGTACATGACATACCAGTAGAGTCATAGAAAATGTGTACAAGTGTCACTTGTGCCACCCCATCCTACATAGCAATGTAATAACAGTCTGGTGTACCCCCGCACTCTCATGTAGACATGTAGAAAGAGTCAGGTGTGCCCCTACCCCCAATCCAGCATAGAAATGTAGTAACAGTCAGGTGTGCCCCCAATCCTGTGTAGACATGTAGAAAAAGTCAGGTGTGTCCCCCCACAATTCTATGTAGAAACGTAGTAACAGGCAGGTGTGCCCCCCACTCGTATGTAGACATGTAGAAACAGACAGGTGTGCCCACTCCCCCAATCCAGTGTAGAAATGTAGTAACAGTCAGGTGTGCCCTCCCAATCCTGTGTAGAAATGTAGTAACATGTATGAGTAGGTATAATATGAGTGGAGCAGAGATGCCCAGAGGTGGCCAAGGTAGCAGGATAGGTTGTAGCATTTGCACAATATGCAGGTCTGTGTGTGCTAGGATGATGTGCATTTCATATTGTGTGAGAGTGGTCAGTATGTATACATGTTGAGGTAAGACCTGGTGGCCATTGCCCACTACTGCTGATGACAGGGACAAGCCCTCACAACTGCATTACCAAGGACAATCCCCACCAGTATAACACCTGCTAGCAGTAAGCCATTGTAAATGTATGGTGGTAATATGTGTCCCCATCTGATAGACTGACATGACATGGCTGTTGGGCAAGATATACAAGCAGTACACAGGGAAGAGTACCCCAGACGTACAGTATATATTGTATCACTGTAAAAGGGAGACACCCTTGGAATTGTACATACAGATATGCATCACAGTAACTGGTCCTGTAGTAGGGTATACCGGTGATCTCTGCCTGAACACCTGCAGATCACAAAGGAGGTAGGACTGATGTATTGGGAAACAGCTGATGTACCTGCACATGCCAGAATAACTGGAATGCCCCATGCATATCTGTGTGTCAGATGCTAGTAGTATCCATAGCACACATGCACCCAGCTCACGCAAAAAATACCCACAGGTACCTCTCTGGTCATAACCCTGCTGTGGGAAATGGGTACAGTATGACCCCACCTGTATATGGCAATAGTGGAAGAATGCAGCAGGCAGTGCAGATGTCCCATGCAGGTGTGTCCCTAGCTGTACATAGCACCCTGCCAGCATCCACACCACCTGATCAAGATTGATCGAATGTATTTGCATGAACACCTATCACACCTACCCTGTCACCCCAGGGGAATATACTGTATGGTGGTCTGAGACTGTAGGCCTGACAGAATGCAATGGCCTGCCATATGTTGCCCACAGCAACACCTAATGTCCCACAGGCCTCTGCCAAAGGCCTGTGTCTCACACATACTGCCAGTGCATGTTATGTCATCGATACCCAAATAACAACATAACACACTCCACATAAGCCATATGCAAGGCCATGTGGACAAACCACAGTAACATGTCCACCATGTCCCAACTGCATGAACTGTGGACCATCACTAACACACACCTGTGATGGGGTGATACCCTTAGGGAAAGTTTCAGAGAATGTATGCATAATGTATGGAAGAGGTTAGAATAACAGAGGGGGGTGGGAGAATGGGCAGCATGGAATGTGCAGGGTTTGACACCAAGCTATGTGCCCACACTATCCCTGGCTGCAAACACATAAATGGGTGGCTACACACCTGCCCATACACCACAATAGGCTTAATGTCCTGATCCATGTCCCCTGCCTCTGGGTAACCTGTGCAAATCTGTACAGTTGTGAGGCATTGCCACAGCAAGATAAGCCCATACTGTCATGTCAATGGGTGTACAAGTATGGAATCCTCTGCCAGCACTGTACTAAGGTGCTGAACCAGATACACAGACCCAGCAACAAGTGTCTGCAGCTTCCCCTCCAGAATGGCATAACTTACCATGGATACGTAGGTGTCTTCCCATAATACCGGACACAGCTGCAGTCACCCTTGTCCCCCAAGACAGCATTGTGAGCAAGAATGTCCACCTGACAGTACATGAAGACAGACAACATCACTGTGTATAACAGTACACATGTCTGAATATCTCTGCTAACAGTAATACCATGCAGCTGAAGCAGCACAGACAATCACCTACAGTACACACTATCCCCTGCACAGTTTGTCCCCGTATTGCCAAATGATCGACGGATACCCTGCAGAAACACATTGCTACCTGTAAGTGTACAACACAAAGGTCTGCACTGGAGTACAAACTACCTGGAATTGATCCACACATCCTATACAGAAGGGTATACTGGGCATGCTCACACACTTAAGGAAATTAATGCATTGTCAGTCAACAACATACGAAAGGTCATACTGGGCATGCTCACACACTTAGACAAGTGAAGCCCATGTCTGCAAACAACAGTGGACCAGACATATCTGGCAGTCACAGATGTTAGTGCAGACACTCCTTAGTATGCACCACTCATGCTTTGCACACACAGTGGATAGGAATACAAACATATGTCTAAGGACAACACACTATAATAAGCCAAAGGCAGATGTCCATAGATGTGTGGAAAAGAGTGACAGTGACAAGGAGCTAACCATTATGAGGCTTGCCACACAGCACACAGCCAAATGGCTACAACCACATAATGCTCAGATGTCACACACTGTAGACATTAGCCACCGGTATCTGTCAGCATTACGGACTATGTGGTGCAAGTGCTAGCTGTGCAACATGACTATACAAGGAAGTAGTCATCTAGCAGCTGAATATGTGCACCTGTGGAATATAACCCTGACATTTGCCTGCATGTGGTTTGTCAACCTCTAGATGAATGGGTTATGGCCCATGCACACACACTGCCCTCCCCATAGCCCTACTATGACAAACCCGCTGAGGTCATCCACGTTGAAATACATCCTTGTGAAAAGTGAAGCCCAGTAATCTCTGTAGCATGTCTTGTAACTGTGTACTGCTGTAGTGTGATAAAGTAGCTAGGTAGGTGTTCTAACCCCAGACGTGGCAACTTTGTGTGCGTGTCTGTCTGTCTGTGTGAACCGCATTGCTTTTTAGGGTAGCTACACTCCTTACAATTCCTATACTCAACTTTGGCAAGGCTGCTGATGTCACCCACATAGAAATGCACCTCTGGGAAGGTCGTAGCCCCATAATCTCCGCAGCGCGTCCTGTAACTGAGTACTGTTTTAGTGTAATAAAGTAGCTGGGTAGGTGTTCTAACCCCTGACGTGGCAAGTGTGTGTGTGTGTGTGTGTGTGTGTGTGTGTGTGTGTGTGTGTGTGTCTGTCTCTGTAGAGAGCAATGCTTTTTAGGGTAACCACACTCCTTACAATTCCTATACTCGACATTGGCAAGGCTGCTGATGTCACCCACCTAGAAATACACCTCTGGAAAGGTTGTAGCCCAATAATCTCCATAGCGCATCCTGTAACTGTGTACTGCTGTAGTGTGACAAAGTAGATAGGTAGGAGTTCGAACTTCAGATGTGGCAACTGTGTGTTAGTGTGTGTGTCTTTCTCTCTGTGTAGAGAGCAATGCTTTTTAGGGAAGCTAAACTCCTTACAATTCCTATACTCAACTTTGTTAAGGCTGCTGATGTCAACCACCTAGAAATACACAACTGGGAAGGTTGTAGCCCAGTAATCTCTATAGCACGTCCTGTAACTGTATACTGCTGAATTGTGATTTAGAACTGTGGTTGGGTTCCATCCCCACCCATGGCAGTTCTGGATGTTTTGTGTGTGTCCATGTCTGTATACAGAGTGATGCATTATAGGCCAGTCACACGCAGTAAATTTCAAATGGCCCACTTTGGCAATCCTGCTGATGTAATTCATTGTGAAATACAGCTTTGGGTAAGGAGTTCTCTAGTAATCCCCATGGTGCATCCTATAACAGCTCTATGCTGTAGTGCTGTATAGAACTCTGGCAGGGGTTCTATACCCATGCATGTCATTTGTGGATGTTTTGTGTGTGTCCATGTCTGTGTAGAGAGTAATGCATTATAGGGTAGTCACCCACAGTACATTTCAAATGGCCTACTTTGGCAATCCTGCTGATGTCATTCATTGTGAAATACACCTTTGGGGAAGGAGTACTTCAGTAATGTGTGTGGCACTTGCTGTAACTGTGTAGTGCTGAGGTGTACTAAACTATTTAGGTAGGGGTTCTACTCACAGACATAACAGGTGTGCATGTGTG
Organism: Protopterus annectens; assembly: GCF_019279795.1. Lineage (NCBI taxonomy): Eukaryota > Metazoa > Chordata > Ceratodontiformes > Protopteridae > Protopterus > Protopterus annectens. Next base: position 587,013,832 of record NC_056737.1, on the reverse strand, counting down.
TGTTTGTAACTCGTATCCAGTGTAGAGGTGGTTGTGAGCGTCTGACACCTGTGGCCAATGTGGAGCGGATTTTGCATATGTCTTATATGGAGGCTCTACTATATAGCACAATGTCCACCATACAGGGATAACAGATGTGAAATAGCAGAGAGGCTAGGGTGCAAAGCTATACCCATACATGTGACATCAAGGCCAGGCAATCACATTTAGCAACCCCAGCATTACCCAGAGCACACTCTCAACCCATGTCTCATACACACAGACATGCCTAGACAATAGCCAATATGTAGGTAGTACACTGCATATCGGCCACTGATAGTCACTATGGAGTGACAGCAGTGGGCTACAGTAGGCATGTCACCCTGTCCATCTGTCCAATATGCACGTACATGCTGACAGTGCACCTCCTCCATGTTCCCCAATGGACACCTGCACCACCTGTGGTGCCATCATGTGTCACACAATGGACATACCATGCCTGACAACATGCCCTGTATGGACATATGCCACTGATATCAGGGAATGATGTCAGCATGCTATCAATGTAGGTGCAGAGTAAACCTGGTGCCCTTTACTAGTCCCCACCACAGGTGGGCAAGACTGGCACATATGATGGCAATCTGTATTCATAACATGGACCAGACACCTCAGGTACAGTTCCACATGTCACTGTGCATATATGTGGGAGGTGTGCACATCCCAGACACCATCCATGTCATGGAGTAAGGAACACATACATGGGAAGTGATGCACAGCATTGGCCACAAACAATAGTCACCCAGGTGACTGGATGGGGGATACAATACCCACCTGTGTGGGCAAGTGCAGAAACTACAGCCCTGAGACACAATGTAGACTATTGCCATGTGGCCTGATGCCAAGGTATACCCATCACCTACCCTTGTATAGTCTGCTGCCACAATCGACCACCACACACCTGTGCAGACATGCACCCATGCATATCAGTACTGGCACCCTGTGTGTTTGTCTGTGTGTTGTATGGTGCGTATATTCACAGCCACACTCACTACAACCCCCATGGGCATACTGAAGCATGCTGTCTGATGCCAGACACCACCTCATACCCTTTGCCCATACAACCTCTGTATGACCCGTGTGGTGCATGTGATACCTGCACAGTGATTTTGCAATCCCGCTACTGATGAGTTGTACCCCTGGCCCTGCCAAGTGTGTCAATGTGTGTTTGTCCCTGTGAGAGTGTGGCTGTGTTGACGCTGGCACCTGTTCATTTTGACAGGCACATGTACGTCACCTACCATATAGCTACCATATCCCTTTTGCAGATGTCACTCACCATCGCAGATATGTTCTGAGGGCTCCACAACAGATAACCCATGTGGCACATCCAATAACTGCATCGAACTGTGATAGCAGTACATAGTTGTTAGGGGTTTGATACCCTGTGCTGGTAGGTGTGTGACACAAACAAGCTGCAGTTTTACTCTCGTACCCCTCCCTGACATGTCTTTGCCTCTGTCTGCCTCTCCCTCTCCCTCTCTGGTGGATGTGGAGACCTACACCTGCTTTGCTTAGGCAGCAGCATGTGTATTTTAAGTGATGCTCATGATCAGCTGATGGCCTCTGCATGAATCGCAGCCCTTCCCTAGCTGATTGCATGTGGAACAGCTGTGGTAACATTCTCATAGCCAATTGCATGGAAACGCACTCTGATATCTAGGAACATCATGTTGGTGTTGGCCCTTGTCATTCACTGTGAGCAGGAACTAGATCTGTTGGTTGGCAATCAGCATCTGAGATGGATTGGGAGTTTACCTCTAACAACATACATTGTGGAAACAGGGAAACACACAGGAGGGGGATGTGCCTGACCTGCCTACAGACTGTAAGTGCTGCTATACTGCATGTGGTATACTGTTGGTTTAACAGTGTGTGTGTGAATATGTCTTTCCTACATTTCTCCATACCTGCCATGTCTGTTCCATGTTTATATGGAATCCCCATCTGCAGGGTCATCTGCAGACAGGGCAGTGTGTTGTGCTTTTGGTTTCATGTGTTACCAATGGAGAATTTATCTGTGGACTGCAGGCGGTAGTGTGAGGATTGCAGTCTGTAGATGGTGAAAGCCGTGACAGTTACTGGCGTCTTATCCCTCATATGACATATGTTGCCACAAACCCTGTTACAACAGTAAATGTATGAGGTTATCCCAGCAACATGTCATTATTGGCCCTGTGTATGGCTGCCAGCCACAACTCTGCCAACCTGTGTACATATGTCGTGAATGACGTGGTGCGCATGTGCTGTACACCATAATTAGTGTCATCATATCTGCTAACAAGCCAGTGAGATATCAGACCGCTTCACATATTATGTACAGTAGGGGTTATATTTCATAACATAACCTGGACATTCTGTGGATGTTTGTACAGTTGTACGTGTGTGTGGGCATCAGTGTTACAGACAGCAGGTAGCAATACCTCTTACAGGAGAACCGGCACACTCAGGGCAGCCACATATTTGTAGGAGGTTCAGGAACTACAGACAGAGTGTGAGTAGAGTTGTGTTATGCTTTGTATAGTACTGTTGGTGGGGATATGTGGACACCTATGAGCGGTCTTGCTAATTTATTTCCACTTTCTGCTGTTCAGCATTGCAGGGGCATGTTTATTCTGAGAGCTCTCCTCTCAGACACGCCCCCTGCAGTCATACATGCTCCATGTAAGCTTGGGAGCTCAGGCAGCGTGCCTTCATTACTATGCATGGTGCGCTGCCATCCTGCTCCTAAGCGGCCGCTTCCATGCAGGACTAGACTAGTCCTGCATGGACGATTAGTTAATCCAGGGGAGTGTTTAACCAGCTGAGCTACTAACATTTTTTCTTGTTTATAATTTTTAAAATAAAGGGTTATTACAATGGCAGCATGATCCATGGAGAATTTCACATCATACTGAGGAATGGAGACAAACCACACACAACAGTGAAGATAAATAAAGTACAATTATAATATGTAATTCTGTTTCACAGAGTTGAACCAGAAATAGAGAATATCTTACTTTCTATATAACCTACAGATAATATCAGAAATTAGATTTTGAAGGAATGGATTGTCCATAACAGGAACTATAGCTGTGACATAGTAGCTTATAGGTCAGAACACCCAGCAAAAGACACATCTATTTGCTAAGATGAACTCATTGAAAGTCTGCGCAAAACTTATTTCTCAATTTCCTGTATTCAACATGGTAATGCTAGAATATTTCATTTCATTCATAGGAACACATTCACTACACACATCATTAAAATGACATTTCACAAATCAGGATTTTTCTTTTAATGATACTATATATGAGGTTATTTATTTTAATAGCTTTATACCTGAAGTCATCTAAGTAGGTGAAGAGCTGGTGACACATTTTCATCCATAGCTGACCCCACTATCATAGTGGTATCTTAGTTCATGGAGAGAGGGCTTATCTGTTCCTTTAACAGAGCTTGAAAAGGTAATTCAAAACTGTGTTTTATTCTTTCTAACTTTGGGAACTTGAGTAACTGGAACAGTGCTACAATGAAAATGCATTAGACTAACAGAGATGAGTAAATCTAACATAGAGGATTATGACTGGGTCTCTGATAATAATCAACTTACTATGTGCTCAACTCTAAGACATGCATGCCAAGAAAAGGTGACTCCTGGCATCCCTGTTGAGAACACATTCTAAAGGGTTATGATCGATAACCAGATCATAATGCTTTGTAGTACATGGTGCAGATAAAGCTCCATGCACTACAAAGAATTATGATATGGTCTTATAAGCAGATAAAACTCCATGTACAACTAATTCCAGAAGAGAAAAAAAAGTGCTAAGTGTTATGTTGGCTTTCATAAAGCAATTAGCGACCACTGTCAGAAAGGCAGAGTAACATGCCTTAGCGAATGCTGTCAGAAAGACAGCATAACACATTGTCATATGTTAAAGAAAGCCAGGGACAAATACCTGGCACAGACAACAGGCAGAAAGAAATTTGTTTTTAATTTTGCTACTATCATTTCCTGGCCAAAGCTTTCAGATTTAACTGCCCAGTATAATGTTCAGTGTTAACAATTGAAGCAGGGGTGTTTAACAATTGTTAGAACTTGGTCTTGTGTTGTAGAAGCTCTTAAATGGTTTGTCTTTTTCCCAGTATCAGAGCATAATCACCATGCTCCATGTACAACAGTTCCATTAACCTTGTTTCCAAAATGCTCATTAACATAATTTAAACCACTAGAATGCTATTTTCAGAGAGCAGCTAATAAATGTAGACATGTTTTCATGCTAGACCCCTCCACTATTTTTTCATGCAGGCTATTTTGATGAGTCGTTTTGGATTTTTATTTTTCCATGAATATTTTAAGAGATGAAATAGATACTGTGATTATGTGTTAACAAAGTAGTATAATTTAAGGAACTCTTAAAATGTCATTATTCATTTAAATGGAGTATATTATTTAGAAAAGAACTTTCATTCTTTCTGACATATGTTCACAGACCATTTCATAGAAGTGCATTCTTTCGAGACAAAAAGATTGAGTGGACTGAGATAAACATTATAATTTTGCCCAAGGTACAGAGACTTCAGAGTTGGGTGTAATAGAAAGTGCAGGGAATGCAGACCTGTTCTGTAGAGATGTAGTAGGCTTTTCCTGTGTAAGACTTTTGTCCAGCATCAACTCATTCAGTCAGTGTGTCTTAAATAAATCAGGTTTAATAACATAATGAGAAGAAAAAGTTCCATGTCTGTTATTAACTGATGGGACTTCTTTAGTCTACCTACTAGACAATGATATATATATAGACCCCTTGATGCTTGAAACTGTTCTTCATTTAAATGGAGTGTAGGCAACAGTGTGCAAAGAAGATAATTGTAGACCTAAAAGTATTATTGGATCATTGGTTTAGCTATATTTTCAGAATGAGAACACAAATTAATTAAAATTAAAATACATTCTCCACTGGGATGTAGGATATCTAAAAGATGCATGGCTCAAGGGCATGAAATTATTATCTTCAAAAAAGATGTGCATTCATACACAGATACACACACACACACACACACATACACACACACACGAATGTACATAATTTGTATTCAGATATTTTATCGGTTTCTCAAAATATTATTCCTTTCATATTTTGAGATAGTTTTAATCCACAAATTAAACTTTTAAACAAATGCACTAAAAGTCACATGGCTATCACAAACCTATAAAAGATTGTGACAGAAAGTATTTATTCAAGAACATATCCAACATAAGACTTATATAGCCAATATTTTCCCTCAAATAGATTTAAGTAAAGCAGAGCGACAATATTTTTGACACATGGTAAGTCGTGCAATTAACCTGTACTTTAGTTTATTACTGAGATTAACAGCATGTCTACTTTAATGACATTCATAAACTTATGTAGTCCTTAAAAACAGAATTATTGCCCATATCTCGAAGGACCAAGATATTCAGCTAATGTACTACGCATTTTGGCTAATTTTATATAAGGGATGCCTTTAGTGATATAAAAATATATTTTCATAAAAAGTCTTATTATATAAAAAGCACACTTAATTTGGCCAAACAAATCTGGTGTACTTGTGCTACATATAATAAAACTACAGCAGCTGTGTTTTTTTCTAGGTGTACAAAATGTATCTCTTATATAAACATATTTGCATACTTTTTGACATCTGTATTTATGTGTATGGTGACATAGTCTCTCTTCTCTTATGTGCATTGTGATGTATGAAATGTTATTTAATACACTGTGGTACCTTAAAATAAATTATGGGTTGTCAGGAATCATGTAATTAATTTCACTATCTGAATAATCTGTCATGTTTTTTCCACATTTTGATAAAATCTTAAAAAAAAGAGATATCTAAAGTTATGACATTTTACAATAATCAGTAAGAGACTGTAGGTTCTGCTCCCACAGTTTCCTTAGGTTTGTGTTACTGTGCCAACATTGTAGTGAAGAATGAGGAATGATATACTCTATCAGTAATAAGAAATGTCAAACTGAACTCCCATCTTACTCAAGTTGGTTGTAGCTTATATGAATGCAAACCAGTCATTGACACCTAATAAAAAAAGAAAGGGAGAATTTGACTGGTGACATTACCAGATCCTGCTAGTTAGTATGAATATCATTGCAGCACTTTCACAGAAACTTGGCCAAAGGTCTAGATGAACTAATTCAATCAGTATAAGTAAGAAAATAACTAAAACTAAAGGAAACACAAAGAAAATCAAAAACCTTGTTTACTTTTTAGTATAGTTACAGACCCAGAAATTCAAATTAATTGTCTTTCCATAAAAATGTAGACCTTCTTGACAGATCTTTATAGGACTGCAGACTAGTGCATCAAAACAAATCTGTGCAGGTTCCTAACAAACACACATACACACATACACACACACACACACACACACACACACACACACACACACACACACACACACACACACACACACACACACACAAAACATTGCGATATCCCTACTACTGTACCTTTCCGCGCCTTGGGTATGCTATGAATTTTGATTATCATGCAGTTTCATCTTTAAGTATTGAAACGGGTAGATATATAAATGCTTTAGAAAGGAAGCATTTTAAAATGTGCAATTAGATTATTACAGGTCTCACACAGATATGTATTAAAACTTATATTTGAATGCCATTGTAAGTATATGGATACATATAAAAATAGAAATTAAGCTTTTGAAACAGAATGTAAAACTACAAGGGAAAAGAAGCACAAAATGATGTTCAAGGTAACCAGTGTGTTAGGAATGAAAATTTTATGCAGAAATAAATATTAAATAATAACACTGTTTCTACTTGAGTGATGGTGAATATATCTGACCAAAACACAGTTGTAAATAAACCTAGTATGCAGGCACTTTGGTTGTAAAAGATATTTTAATAAAACACATATTACAATATTATAAACATACTAATATTTAAGTGCCTAGCAAGGTGGTTATCCAAATGCCAGTGGATTTAGCTTTCCAGTGAACAAAATGAAAAGGTCAAAATAGGAAACTTAGTTAATGGAAGTTTCTTTTTTGCAGTATGCAACCTCCCCTGCATCCCCAGGCTGGCAGCAGAAGGTCACCACCAATTTAAAATTAAGTTTTATAAAACCTTATTAAAGAGATACATCCTATCCCCCCTTAAAGGCTGTGCCTTTATTGGGAGAATACTTGTACTGTGGGGCATAGTCCTGATATGTACATTTCAGATATTCTTGGGCTAAGATCACCCACTAATCCTAGACTGGGTGCCAGCACATTTGCAGGATGCTGGGGGTGTGTATGGATCACACAGAATGATTTAGAGACTGTTGATGGGGATTTTCATTAAGATGATATAGTGATCATTTTTATTTTATGACTATATGTCATAAAATGTTCACCATGTCATCATCATCTTCATCATTCTCATTTCCTGAAATGCTTATCATGGTGAGGGTCATGTGGTAATAAACCAAGCAAATTAGACCAGACACCACTGTCTCTAGCTCATCCTATGTGATCACTGGATGTTATAATGGTCACCTGATGATAACAGGACATCATCCTGTGCAGCTGTCATAGCTTCATATTGCATACTCTCCAGACCTTATGTGTGTCTTGATAGCCTGGTCATGAAAATTGCAAACAAAAGGGGAGACCAGACACATCCTTGGTGGAGTCCTATATTCACTTGAAACAAATTTGACAACACCAACAATTCAAGCAAAATGTCATTGCTCAAATACAGGAACCAAATGCCACACAGCAAGCTCTGGAAACTTATACTATTGAAGAACATCTCACAACATATTCCAGAATACATGGTTATATTCCTTTGCCTAAGCTTACAAAAACAAATAGGCAGTATTGGTGAATTTGTATGACTCTTCCAGTATGGTGGATTCACTCTTCACGAGTTCAACTTTAATAACAAAATTCAGTGGTTTGTGTTTGATATATTTAATTTCAATGCTGATTTATGCTGATGATTACTATAGAGCCTATATATATATATATATATATATATATATATATATATATATATATAAAAGTCTACACACTTTATTTATTTTATTTTATTTATTTACATTTGTTGACTGGGAGTGTCCGACTGGGCGTATGTCTATTTTCAGCGGAGGCCCGGGGAGAAAAGCGCCACAGTTAAAATAAACAGACAGTAGTTACATTGGATTACATAGCGATTAACAATTTGATTAACATAGCAATTGATTACAAACATATTTACAGATGAAGATCATAGTACATCAGTAGACAACTAGAATCTTTATCTGCAAAGTACATAACAGACATTAACAAATGTTACAATAAGAAGTTCCTGCTGTATAATAAGTACTAGGCTTATGAGCATCTGAGCTTGCTATAATCAAGGTAGTTAGTGGGCTGGAAAGAAAGGTAGTGGTTGGACGGGGTGGGTGATATTAGAGTGGGAGTTGCAAGGGCATAGCCAGCATGTTTTTAGGTGCGCTTTTAGTAAAGGTTTGAAGTGGGTGCATGATGGTATGGAAGTAATTGTGGGTGGGAGGGAGTTCCATAATTTGGCTATGGTGCAAGAGAATAGTGCTTCACCAGCAGAGTTATTGGCTTTAGTGATCTGCAAGTGATTTTTGTTCCTGGATCTTAGTGGTCTGGTAGTGCGATAGGGCTAGAGTAGATTCTGGGGGGATGAGACATTTAGTGGATGGTTTACTAGTTTGTGGGTGAGTGAGAGTTAATACCACTGAAGGAGGTGAGGGAGTTCAAGCCAGCCCAGTTCAGCAAGTGAGAGATAGTGGTGATTACGGTAGGATGCTCCTGTGGCGAATTTGGCGATTTTGTTGTAGCAGGTCTCTAGCTTGTTTAGATCACATTGCCTTAGGTTGGTATATATTGGAGCGGCATAAAGTAGGGTAGAGATAAGGTGAGTATTTGCTATTGAAATATTTGCTGCTTTGGTGAGAAGTTGCTTATTTTTGTATAATGCTCCTAGTGGACATTTTTTATGGTCATGGATATGTGAATGTCAAATTTTAGTTTATTGTCTATTTCCACTCCTAGCAATTTGGTGTGTTCAGTTGGGTATATAGTGGTGTTGTCTTTTGCTGTGATGTTAAAGTGAGAGTCATTTTGAGTATGTTTGGTGGGTTGGAAGATGAGTAGTTTTATTTGGGTTGAGTATTAATTAGGCAATGGATAACCAAGTTTCAACAGAGGAAAAGGCTTCCTGTGTGACTTTTTGCAGTTTGGGTAGGGACTGGGTTAAGCAGATGATGGTTGAGTCATCTGCATATTGTATGAGTGTGCCATGTTTGGTGGCAGAGGCTAGATTATTGGTGAAAACACAGAAGAGTAGGTATCCAAGGATGGATCCTTGATGAACCCCTATGGAGACAGGTAGTTGGGGAGATATGTCATTCTGCCATACAATGGATTGTTGGCGGTCAGACAGGTAACTCTGAAATCAGTTGGTGACTGATTGAGAGAAGGATGCGTTATTGAGAACAGCAATTTGATTTCTGTGTGGGACCATGTCAAATGCTTTAGATAGGTCTAGGAAAGTAGCAGAGGAGAGATAGCCATTGTTTTTATGCTGAAGGATAGTGTTAGTAAAGGAGAGTAAGGCAGTGGTGGTGCTATGGTTTGGTCGGAAACCATGCTGAGTATTGGAAAGGAGGTTGTTAGTAATGAGGTAGTCTGAGACCTGAGAGTGTATGCATCTCTCTAGTATTTTGGAGAGTGGAGAGAGAATAGCTATGGGGCGGTAATTGGTTAGTTCTGTGGGGGGGGGCATCTTTGTGGAGGGGAATTATATGTGATACTTTCCACAGTGTGGGAACGTAACTTTCTGACTGAGAGCGGTTAATCAAGATGGATACTGGGTAGGCCAGATCATCAGCTGCGATTTGTAGGTATTCACTTGGGAGGTTGTCTGCTGCTAATTTGGTGGGCTTAAGTTTAGTTAAGAGTTTTTTTATGTTGGAGGTAGGTGCAGGAGAAAAAGAGAAGGCAGTGGGGAGATTACTAGTTGAAGGTGTGGGTTGGAGGGGAGGCAGGGTTGTGTTGTTTAGCTAGTGATAGTATGGTTTGTGTGAAGTGTGTGTTGAATGAGGTAGCAATATTTTTGGAGGAGTGAGGGATGTTAGGAGGAGGGGTACTGACTTTACCTGGGTGGAGGATGGAGTTTATGGAGGACCAGAATTGTTTGGGGCTGTGTTGGGAGGAGTCTAGGGCAGACTGGTCGTATTGGAATTTGTCCTGTTTTATTAGCTTTTTATTCTATTGCTTAGTTCTAGGAATTTCTGTCTAGTTGAGGGGGTTTTGGATTTGCACCAGTGCTCCCAGGCTTTATCCCTGTTTTTCTTTTCTGACTTAGTGGTTTTCTGTAGCCATGGGGAGGGTTGTGCTTTGGTTCTGGAAAGTCTTATCAGGTAATTAAGGATGCTCAGGAAGGTAGTATTAAAACATTCAACTGTGTCATCAAGACTGAGGAACTTTAGAGGATGCCAGTTACGTTCTTTGAGAGATGAGATGAATGTGAGTGGGTTAAAGTTTAGTTTTCTACATACTTGATGGTAGATGACAGGTTTAGCTTGGTATAGGTATTTTTTGAGTAGGAATGTTGGGGAGTGATCACTGAGGCTATCTGATAAGCAGCCTGTTATATATGACTGGGGGCTCTAACTGACTAGTATCCAATCCAGGGTAGTGTGCTTGCTGGAGTTTTTATTTATCCTGGTTGGTGACTGGACTAGTTGGGTGAAGCCATGAAGGTTTACATGATGGTTTGTATGGTTGCCAGAACAGGATTGCCAGTCAATATTGAAATCACCTAAAATTATAGTTTCTTGGGGGAGATGGTGGGTAGACCAGCTTAGGAGGTTTTCTAGTGGAGGGATGTTTTGGCCAGGTGGGAAGTAGCATCCAATTATGTTGATGGTTTTGTTTTGGTTTATTTTGAGGTTGGTATATATTATTTCTTCATTGCCTATTTGTGGAGCTGATGATTTTAAGATCTGGATGTTTAGATGTAAAACATCTCCCTTTAGAAGAAGCCATCAATTACTTTAACTCTAACTTCCTAGCCATTCTTAACCAATATGCACCAACCAGATCTATTAGAGTTAAAACCAAGTCTGCCCCATGGCCTCCTAAATTAACTAAACACAAAATGCATCTTAAAAACAAATATTGGGCAAAATGGAGAATGACTAAAAACCCAGCTGACCACCTAACCTTCAGACAACTAAGAAATGACACTAAGAAAGCTATACTCTCAGATAAACAAAATTACTACCTAAAATTCTAACAACCACATCAAAACAACCCTCATAAATTCTAGACTAGCGTTAACCAATTACTCCATCCAGGTAAAACGTCCACTCCTAACCCTCAAAATACTGACCATAATAACCCCATCAATACAGCCAACATTTTTAATACATATTTTACTAATACTATCCAAACTCTAGCTTCTCAGCTATCACCCAATATCTTTAATCTCCCTTCCTATAACTCTACCCCACCTCCTCCTTTTCATTTACAACCCATCCCAACTTCATATATTCTAACCCTATTACAAAAACTTAAACCTTACTGTCCTTCTGCAGACCATCTACCTGCCGACTTCCTACGGCTATCAGCCAAAGCTATAGCTCATCCCATTTCTATTCTGATCAATAGGACTCTCACTGAAGGTCAAATACCCAGCCTATGGAAAGTATCTCATATCATACCTCTTCATCAAGGTGAACAATCCATTGAACTCTCTAATTACTGTCCTATTGCCCTTCTTTCACCTCTGGCAAAGATCATGGAAAAATGCATCCATAAGCAACTACTTGAACACTTAACCAAAAATAACTTACTTTCCAGCTGTCAACATGGTTTTAGACCCTCACATAGCACTACCACTGCCCTCCTGTCCTTTACAGATTGTATAAATAAAAAACACAACCTTAATTACCTTTCCTCTCCACTCTTCATTGACCTGTCTAAAGCTTTTGACATGGTCAATCACCAGATTCTCATAAACATACTCAAATCCCTCTCTTTAGATACACCTTCCATAAAATGGTTCCAGTCCTACCTTGATAATAGACAACAAGCAGTAATCTGGGATAAGACACTCTCTACCCTTCAACCAGTTACCATAGGTGTCCCTCAGGGATCCATACTAGGGCCTCTTCTCTTTTCAATTTTCATCAATGACCTTCATCTAGCCATCCCCCAAGCCACTTGCATACAATATGCTGATGACTCCACACTTTTATGTTCAGCCAAATCCAAATCTGAACTTCTCTCTCTTACCCAGAACATATGTAACATAGTTGAACAATGGTTTACACAGCGTTGCCTTCTTTTGAACCCTAATAAAACTAAACTCCTCCTCTTTACTCCAACTCAAAATTCCTCTCCATTGGATTTCTCAATTAAATCCACTAATGGTACCATTATATCACCAGACCCAACCACCAAACTTCTAGGCATTATCATAGATAACAACCTCAATTTTGACACCCATATCAATAATACAATAAAAACTGTCAACAAAAAACTGGGTTCCCTATATAGGATTAGACCTTTCCTCTCCCCCACTGCTAGAACAACTATAGCACACACTCATCTAACCTCTACTCTCCTCTATGCATCACCAATTTTTACTAACCTTTCAAAAAAGAACCTTAACAAACTGGAAACTTCCTATAACAATATTGCTAGGTTTGCTACAGGTAACCCCTACAGAACCCACCATTGCATAAATATAAAACAGCTTGGATGGCTGGAACTACAAAACGTGATTAAACTTCACCAACTAACCATTGCCCATAAAACCCTTTATAAACCTTCCTCTACTCCTATTCTATCCACCCTCATCACACCATATATAAATCTGAAATCCCTATGTTCCTCTCACAAAAACCTTGTACATACCTCCAAACCCAATAACAAAGCTGGAGAATCTCTCTTTTCTAATGCTATTGGAAAAACTTGGAATTCTCCCCAGTGATCTTTCCTCTCTCCCCTCTCCCTCACTTTTTAAAAACAAACTGAAACTTTACCTAACAACACACTGGCTGTGCCTTTGTTCTAAACCAGACTAGGCATCTAGCCAACAAGATTTACCTAAGTTTCTGCCACTATTGACTACATATGCACTATTTTATTTTCTTAACCTATAAATACCACCTTTTACACTACTCTAGAACAAATACATTTTTTTACTAATAAACAAAGTTCTTTACTACTAAACAAAGTCTCTCTCTCTCTAGCCATACTATCCTCTGTCTCTCTAAATTCTCTTTACAGAAGATTTTCTTTCTTCTATACTCTAGTTGCACATTTTACATAATTACTCTTTCATCACTTGCCCTTCTTTATTGTATAATTACCTGCATTTCACGCTGTTTTGGTATAATATTCTAGCACTAAAGCTCTTTGCTTTGCCCTCTCTGATTTCCATATTATAACCTGCTAGAAGCATAGTACATAATGCATGCAGCTACATAGTTATCTTATTACTTTTTATCCTTTGCATAGTACATAATGTATGCAGCTACATAGTTATCTTATTACTTTTTATCCTTTGCATAGTACATAATGTATGCAGCTACATAGTTATCTTATTACTTTTTATCCTTTGCATAGTACATAATGTATGCAGCTACATAGTTATCTTATTACTTTTTATCCTTTGCATAGTACATAATGTATGCAACTACATAGTTACCTTATTACTTTTTATCCTTCGAAGGTTTTATTTTGTAATTTGCAATGTATATCTCAATATGTTTTATTCTTCTTCTAATCCTATGTTAAAATGGTTTTTAAGTTTTTTTTTTTTCACTTAGTTTATCTTGGAGCTTTTCTCCCCGGGCATCTACTGAAAATGGACATATATCCAGTTAGACTAGCCCGGTCAACAAATGTAAAATAAAATAAAATAAAATAAATAAATGTTTAAATATTATAGCTACACTGCCTCCTTTCTTGTTTAGCCGGTCTACTCTTAGTATGCCGTAATCAGTAGGGAGTATTTGCTCACTGGTAATGTGAGGTTTTAGCCAGGTTTCTGTGAGGATAACTATATCTGGGGAGTACAAGTCTATGGTGGCATGGAGTTCATAGACTTTTTTGGATATACTTCTAATATTTAGGCTTAGTAGAAGGAAGTCACTTGGCTTTCTATTGGCTGTGATATGGGAGAAGTTGTGGTTTCTAGTCTGATTATGAGGATTGGGGTTGGAGATGGTAGGGCCAGGGTTGGGGTGGATGTCTCCACTTAGGGCTAGTTTTGATATGCATGAGGTTATTAGTTTTCTCAGTTTTTGTATATGTTCGTTTATTAGGGAAACTTTATGATTATGCTCTGTGGGTAATAGGTATGGTGGGAGGGTTACTATGCTAATTTGTAGGGATGCTTTATGTTTGAGTAATATAGTTGGTAGAATATGCGAGGGGTGTATAGGGATGGTTCTTGAATTGGTGGGAGGGGAGCTGAGTGAGGGTGAGACATGAGTGGTGGTGTGAGTAGTAGTACAGTGGTAGTGGTTGAGTGGGGGAATGATGGAGCTTTGGTAGGATGTAAGATATGCAAGGAGAGTGCATGCAGTGAGCATATGTAAGGTATGCTTGTACATGTTAGATGAGGAGGAGTGATAGTAGTGGGATGATGGAGGAGGTAGTGTTGGATTAGTGCTGTGGTTGGCTATTGGAAAGATGGGAGGGGTTTGTGAGTGTAATAAAGGTAGGGCCACTGGGGGCAGAAGGGAATAGGGGGCAGGGTGGGGAGCGAAGCGGGTAGAGATCCTGTTAGTTGCTCTTATGAGGGGGGCTGGAAACAATCAGGTAACAGAGTAAACTGATAAATGAACATATGATAGTGACAAAGGGTGGTTGTAGCTTTAAAAATGGTGCCTGCCACAGGTAATATTTATTAACTTTGGGATTGGCTTAAGGTAATAAACAGGGAAGAGGGAGGTAGAGAGCAAGGGTTTGAGCAGGCAGTTATTTTGTGCTGCTGCTAATGAGCCAAAGCAAAGACAAGTTTGTCTTTAAGAAACAATCAGAATTGACCAAGAACTGCTCTGAAACTGTAAGTCATTTATTAACCATTTCTCAGGTGGAAAAACAGGATAACCTTGTATCAGTAGACTACTGTGGTCTCAGTTTAAATTAATAAACACACAGTATTGATCAGTTATGGATACTATTTGCTAACAGAAGGGAATAAGAGAGAAAGTGGAAGATGAGTGAGTGTGTGTGTGTGTGTGGGGGGGGGGGCTGCTTACAAGCCAAAGCAGAGTGCTCTCTAGGGGAAAATGAATATTGGCTCAAACAGGTAGACACATACTCAAAGTTAACTTTAGCTGTTTGCAGACAGTTCAGACCCGGACTGGGCTTTTCTTATAAGAATGATAAAGTGGTACCGCAGTTGAATACCTAAGAGTGGTGTTAGGTCTAGAAAAGAAGGGTACAGAGAGGAGAAAGCACTTTTGAGATGGTAAAGATATATTATAAAGATTACAAAAAACAAACTGAGCAAATAGCTACTGCATACAGGAAAATATGTCTTGAACCAACTACTAGTATATGCAGATACTAAGCCAAATGGAAAAACATCTGTTAGAAGAAACCTCATCAGACAGTTATGCAGTCACAGATAAAAATATAGCGAGCAGCACTCTGTCCTGGGTCTCTAATGTGATTCTATCCACCAGTAACAGCACAATTATATAGAAATAATTAGACACCAGTATGAGCTGTCTACACACAACACATGCACATGAATAACATTTGTGAACAAGGTGCAGCTATGCAAATAGATCATACTATTATACTAAAAACAACTTGGTGCAGACAAAATCCTAGCATGCCATAGTAACTTCCAATAATAAAGCATAAATCATATTAGATGTCTAACACAATTCAACATAAATAAACATATACAGTTGTAAAATGTCTAACACAATTCACCATAAATAGGCATATACAGTTGTAAAACACTTACTGGAGAGACACTGAGCTCCTCACTTCTTCAAAGAACAGATATCCCTGACATACTTTAACAAAAGTGCACTTAACTGAAAGTGCAATTTTGCATAAAACAGTTAACCAAAGCACGGTACAGAGGGGAGAAGGAATATATCCTTTTCACCACTGTAGTGCAATCTTGCAGTTAGTATATATATATATATATATATATATATATATATATATATATATATATATATATATATATATATATATATATATATCAGTAGTGGAGGTATGTATGTCTAGCAAAGTAAAACACATTTTTGCAGGTGCACCCTTGCACCCCAACACCCCGCTACTTATATATAGTAACTCCAAGATTGCACTACAGTGGGGAAAAGGATACATTTCCTTATCCCCACTGTACCATGCTTCAGTTAACTGATTTACACGAAAGTGCACTTTCGGTTAAGTACAGTTTCGTTAAAGTTAAAAATATATATATATATACATATATATATTTATATAAATAAATATATATATATATATATATATATATATATATATATATATATATATAATATATATAATAGATATATAAAATCATGCCTGTACTGAATAAACTTCTTCCATTCATATTTAAGTTTGATAATTCTTTGAAATGTTTTCAGAAAAGTAATGATTTTCAAATTTAAGAGACAGAATTGAAACAGGTCGCTAACATTCAAAACCTCACAGATCATAACAATGTCATTAATACTGAGTGCAAAGGACTTTCTTGCCTGTGTCTCTGAGCTTGCTTCAGGCTAGCTTCAGTCGCTCACCTTTGCCTCTGATGTTCCAGTCCAGCCCTGGGTTGAATCTTCCATCCTTTTTTAAGAGTGTTTTTGTTAGTCTTTCACTTATATAACTCTGTTGGACAGGCCCTTATCTAAGTAATCAGGCCACTATTTGTTTCCCAGCTGTAATATCATTTATTTTGCTTCCATCCTCCATAGTCTTTTTATGTGAGATATATTATTTCAGTTTCACCTACAAGCCATCTTGCTACATGACATATTTTAGTTCTGTCTGTCTCCATCTATGGACCATTTTACTCAATGACAGGTTGTCACTTTATTATATAACCTTTCTCCCCAGCTCTGAACTGGGGTATGAGCTACATAACTTCCCGCATGGCAAGACAAGTTATTAGGTAGTATAATCTAGACATTGCCAAGTCATTGTCTTATAGAGGCATCCCAAGGTAGAAGTCTTATAAACAAATAGACCTACCGTCACTCTGTCCACAGTCCATTCATTGCTGCCTTGGCATTTGCAGTATTTATTGGCTTTTGAAATGCTATAAAGCCAAATTTCCTAGATAGTAGAGTTTCTTTATTTCATAGTACAGTGTATTTTGAAAGCTGGCAAAGTTTTCCAAGCTTTGTTCATCTGTGATATAGGCCAAACCACCAGCAACTATTTGCCTTCTGTTTTATTTGCTAACATAGGTCTTCCCTTGTTTGTTACCTCGGGACATTTCAACTGATTATGACCTGCTTTGTTTGGTTTATGCCTTTACTCACTGGGGTATTTTCTTCTTTCATAGACCGTCATGACAGCCACTCTCTTGCTTGGTTTTATTATCTGCTGTTTCTTTCCCTGCATACTATAAGGCAGCACATAAATCTTCCTGATTGTGTCTGCCTTTGTTTTATTGCATTATTTATTTTAGGTTGCCTGTTTTCATTTGTTTCATGTTGCTGTATTAATCAAAACCAATCCTTCTCTAAGGTTTTGAATAGACACTTTCAACATGCCTGCATTTTGAAAGAGATCCATTTTCAGAATACATTTTATACTGGTACTTCCTTTCACTTGGATTAACATCTCTTTGTTTTTATATTGAACTGTGGTATTTTTACATTGTGAACTCGCAAACAAAGATTTCCACTGAACTTTTGTTGTCTCCCTATTTCTCACAACTCATCACTTGTTTTTATGCAGAGGAATGTGCCTTTTTAACAACTCATTTACTTTTGCTGTGGACTTTGTTTCCACACCCTGTATTTCTGTAACTTTACATTGAGTTATGTGTTGCTAACACAACACATGCAGTTCTGCTATGGATTCCCTTTCCAAATACAGAGTACCATGCTTTTAAAGTTTTTGCCAGGCTCTACATAAGAACACATTTCCTTTAACTGTGGCTCATTCCTCTTTTCACCTCCACCTTTTCCAAATTCACCACCACTTGGTTCTTATACTAACTCCCCAGTAATGCATCATTTTGCTTAAGAGACCACAAGATATACTCTTGTAACTCTGAATATTTACTATTTATGGACTTACACCAGTGCGGCCACAGGCTCTGCCTCTGGCATCTTTATTTTACGAGTTTGTATGTTTTCTACCCATCACAATTGTCTCTTAGTTGCACTACCTTTGCTTTATATCCAGAGTAACCTATTCCATAAAAGAGGGGTTCTTTGGGGTATATATCTGTCTTACCAGAAGGTCTTGTTTATAGTTTGCTGGAAGTTAAAATCTCTTCAGTGTGTGTTTAGGATATTAGTTTTGCAAATGTGCAGGAGGCCACAAAGGACTCTGATTGAGGCTGTCTGTGCTAGACAAAAGTTACATCTCAAGAGTCTGTAGGAAACAAAAAGTGGAACATTGTAAGGCAGCCTGGGTAGCTCACAGAAGACATGCCATTGATTATCTTAGTGAGGAAATAGTGCAGCTTGTCAGGCTGGGTTATAAGCTTAGACCAATATGTACCAAAAGGGGTGATTGCAGACCTGATGAGGGAGCAGTACAGAGGGATGATAGCTTCCTTAAATCTCAAAAAAATATCCCTGGTAATTAGTCTGGCTAGGTAAATGATTTTCTAAGTACAGTAACAGCAGTGGCTGCATGTTGATCAAACAATAGTTCATTGTCAGTGAAAGTACCTGGGTCCTTAATAACTGAATCAGCCTTTATGGTGGTGTCACCTGTGTGGTAGGTACATTAGTGCACAGTTTGCCAAATGACAAAGAGCTGCATTTCTTATCATTTAGTTTAAGGCCATGATCCAGGCACAAATTATTGGTGCTTGTTAGTCCCTCTTGAGGAATCTGGAAGTCTGATGGGGAGTTAATGTCAGCTCCAAGTTTCCAATCAGCTGCATACTTGGTCAGCCACAGGTCCTTGTTTGACATCAGAGAAGTAAATACCAAAGAAAAGTGTTCCTAGAATGAATCCCTGCAGTGTTACTAGAGGTCTTAAGTTCCTTCAGTGTAAGTGCACAAGACCGTTGTATGAAGAGGAAAATTATGCAGCTGTCAGAATATGTATCTGAAATTGGTGCAAAACTGATACTGGGCAGTATCTTACCATCACTAAGAATGATGATGCTCCAATGCAAACAAAAGGTAACTGACTTCATTTAATGGCTTGGTTATTGGTGTGATTCTAAGGGATCCGGTTTATAACACTGGGAGTAGACGACTGACAACCCTGGTCTGCACTTCCTTCTTCAAGGCTTTTGCATTTTGGCCAGAACTTTTTTGTCTCCCATAGTCCCCTTGTTAAGCAAGGTCAGCCTCCTCAAATTCCCTACATAGCTCATCAAAATCAACATTACATTATGGTGGCACTGCTCAATACTAGAAGCCTAAGCAAGAAGTTACACTCCTCACAGGCATTCAAAACTCTTGAAAGTATACATATCTGTGTAGGTACTAAAACAGTTTCAGAACAGCAATAGCATCCCTGCAGTGCAGGATTTCAAAGCCTACCACTCTTTCATACCCAATGTGAAAAATAATGCTGTTACCGGAGGGGGCATCTCTGCATTTCTAAGAAGCCATCTCACCTCCAGACTCAAAAGCCAGGACAACAGCCTTGAACTCCTTCATATCATTTTCATGGTAAATGTAACTTCTTACCATGTCATAGCCAACTCTCATAACCCCCCTCAATGTCTCCTGAAGCCCATGAGGCATATCTTAACAAAATTATATCCAGCCTAACACTGTTCAATTGGGTGGCTTCAACTATCCCTTTTTAACTGGGAAACCTGCACCACCTCAAACAATTACAAAGATTATTGGATTTATTAATGCCAGCTCCCTAGACCAAATGTTTCAAGTCCCAACTTGCGGTTAGAAAACAGGCTCATAGGATCACAGGATCATAGGATCATATAGAGTTACTAGGCTAATGGCCCTAGCATCCTTACAAGCCTAGCTGAGTTCTACCCTAATTTCCATGATCAGCATCTATTGTCCCTGTCTAAGTGGGATACAGGTGGAACCCCCGGGGTAAATTTATGGCTACCCATCCAATCGTCCAGCTTGTGCTTGAAGAGGGCCAACGAGGTGCTCTGTTTGACATGAAGTGGAAGTCTGTTCCAAAGGTATGGTAACCTCTGGGAGACAAATCTGTCCCTCCAGTGGGTACTATTAATGTCACATGCCAGGTTAAGATCTTTAGAGTGACTAACCCATGTACAATTTGACTTGCGGATATGCAGCATTTCTAATAAAGCAGGGTCAGAGATTGCCTTATATGCAAGGCAGAGATCACCTCTGAGTAGTTTGTATGAAACAGAATAAAGTGACAAGGATTTCAGATGATCCACATAGAACAGACGCTGAAGACCTTGACTTTTCCTTGTGAGGAACCTTTGTGGTCTCTCCAATTGCTGCAGTTGCTTGGAAAGGTACATACCAAAAGGGGTGTTATACTCAATTATTGGTTTGATGAGGGAAGAGTGCAGGGAGGCTATAACTTCTTTTTTTCTGGAAGCAATGCCATTACTTATGAGATGAGCAATATAGAATTCCCTTCTTACCACTGTGGAGACATGGTGGTCAAAGGGAAGGTTGCTCTCAACCTGTTTGCCCAGGTCTCTCACCACTGAGTGTGTACTTAAGGTGTTGCTATTGATTTGATTTGGTAGTTTTCAGGAATATCACTCTTACTGAAAGGGATGATAATACAGTTTCTTGCATTGAGTTTAAGGCCATGACTTTGGCACCAATCATTTGTTTGTGTATGACCTTATTGTTGGATGTTGACATCATTTAGAGATTATATGACCACTCCCAGTTTGCAGTCATCAGCAAACTTTGTCAGATGCAGACCTTTAGTTTTTGCTTGTACATAGGAGAAATAGATTCAAAACAGTAGAGGTCCCAGGACTGATCCCTGTGGAATACTGCTGGTTACAGGTTTGCTGTCGGAGGTGGATTCCTCTATTTTGACTACATGAGTTCTATCAGTAAGACAGTTAGCAACCCATCTAATGATATAAGGATTGATACCTAGCTGGGTGAGTTTGTCAATGATGCCTGAGTGGGGGAAAGTGTCAAACTCCTTGACTAAGTCTAGGTAAATTGTATGCACATATTTCCCCTCATTCAGAGCCTTGGTGATTGTCTCAAAGAAGTCCACTAGGTTTAGCAGGCATGATCTCCCTTTAAAAAATTCAAACTGAGTAGGGTCAAGTGTTTGAAGATTACCTATATCTTTGTTAATAAGGTCCATGGTGATTCACTCTGGCCTTGCAGATGAGGATAGTCAGGCTAGTAGGTCTATAGTTCCTGGGGTCAGTGGAAGCACCACCATTATGCAAGGGAATAATGATGGTCATTTTCCATTCATCTGGGATGAAGCCAGTGCTTAGACTATGGCTGATAAGAATACCCAAAGGTGTCTCTAATTCTTGTTGGAGCCCATGTAGGATGCATCCTGGGATGTTATCAGTTCCCATAGATGCTGTGTTTTTGGCCTTAGAGAGAGTATTTATGACCTGCTCTTTATTGATATAAGGTAGGAGATAGGTTGTAGGGATGTCATGGGGAACATGTGGTGGGGACAGGGGAGTGAGGTTTTCACAGAACCTGTTGGCCAAAAGGCTGGCTATGTCCACAGGCTCATTAAAAAAATTGTGCCATTTTAAACATAAGCTAATTAAGAACCATCAATTAATTAATTAATCTATTACAAAAACATTTAATAATATAATGAACCCATTATAATAAAATAAACCATAAAAAACAATTACATCAAGAGTTTCCATGAACATTCTATATTAAACCCATGAGGGGTTAAAGTGTCATATTTTAAAATATAAATGCTTTTTTTATACAAAAGATGATTTTTATTTTTTACCTCAGAGTCACCAACACACCAATTAACTTGTTCTAAAATACTGGCTTTCAAGAACTCTGGGTTACTATTATGAAATAGCTTGAAATGCATAGCAATTGGCCTAGCAGCCTTCTCTAGTTTGATGTCTCTGATGTGCTCCTGCAGTCTCAATTTAAAAATTCTCGTTGTTTCATCCATATATATATATATATATATATATATATATATATATATATATATATATATATATTTTTTTTTTTTTTTTTTCTCACAATATACTCGTAGAAGGCATTTGTTGCCGAAGCTCTAGAGAGAAGAGATATTTTTCTTGTTGAATAAAGTGCTTGCTGGTATATTTCGTGGTGTCTCTGGCCTTTTGTCATATTTTCTTCTTTGGAACTCTATAGTTGTTTTTTCATAATTTGGATTCATAGTTTGCTTTGGAGGACTTTACAAAATATCTTATTTGTGTGTTTAAGCTGAGGAGGGAGTGTTTCCAATTTAGGGCTTGCTTTCTCTTATTCTAAGATAGCAATTTCTTCCTCTTATTGTAAAGTCTGTTAATGGCAGTTGTCCACCAGGCAGATTTGCTCTTCCTTGAGGAGCTTGTTTTGGTCCTATCAGGTACGGCTTAGTCAATGCAGTTATACAGGTGTTTGTATAAAGCATTGGTGTAAAACTCAGCAGAGTTGCCAGTTCCATCTGAGGGGTTGAGGTGCAGTGAAGCTATTTATACCATCCCGTAAGAGGTTATAATCTGCTTTGGAGAAGTTTTTTAGTTTAGTTGTTGGTAGGGTGGAGTCAAGTGTGATAGTTACTTCAAATGCGACTGATTTATGGTCAGATCTCACCAGGGAAGATCTCACAGTGGGGGTGCTACAGTGGTCCCCCATATTGGTAAGCACCAGATCTAGGATGTTGGCACCCATTATGTGGGTATCAGCCAGCTGGTCTAGGGCATTGCAGTTAATGAAGATGAGGAACCTTTGGGCAAGTGAATTTGAGCACAAGTAATTTACCCAGTCAATGGATGGGTAGTTAAAGTCACCCAAAACCATGGTGTTTGGATGTATCTTGATACACTCAAGTTGATCCAGATAGGCAGAGTAAATTCATATAAGCAACCTTGTTTCTCATCAAACAGCCATGTTATGCTCAACACTTACAGTGAACACATCACTAGTCAAATGTGACCATTGTTTGGTAATCCTCACTATGAGGGTAAAGCCTGACACACCATAAAACTCTTCTCTGTAAACATCCAGGTAACTGACAACCTGATGAAATGTAAGTGCCTTTCTCACCGCAATGCCCCCATCTTGCATGCTACAACATTTACGAATAATTTCTATGCCCACCTCAAAGAATGCATCAAGACATCTGTACCATTAAGACATAAATATGATGTCAAATGTTAGAAAAAAATGATTATGACTATGGTGGAATCCAAAACAAACTATACAAGAAGAAGAAGAAACTGAAAAGCAAACTTAATAACCCAATTATCTCGAGCTGATCTCAAAATGATCAACAAAGAAATGAGAAACAAAATAAAATGTTTCAAAAGTAAGTATGTATTGAAAACTGCCACCTTTGCTAAGGACAACCACATAGCCTTCTTCAGCTATGTCAGAAAATTTAGAGGTAATGCCCAGCAATCAGAAAACATGAATAACAGCATTGCTTACTAATCCCCTAAGGATATAGTCAACATATTACTGGATAAATTCAGCTTTAACTTTAATTCCCTATCGACAACTAACTTCCCCCAGCATATTAGAACACCCACACCATCCCCTCTAATCATCTCCAAGCAAGTCCTGAATACTGTCTGTCCAAATCAAAAAAAACCCTAGCTCCATGGGTATTGAGAATGTGCCAGGCTGCCTTCTTATCAGCAGCAGACACTGTCTGATAGACTCACCACTAAGCCTATTAAACTTCAGCCTCTCCAGTGGATTCATGACGGAGGAATGCAGGACTGTGGTAATCATCTGACTCCACGGGGGGGGGGGGGTTATCTGCTACTCATCTAGCAAACTATCAGCCTGCAAGCCTCACCAACTTTATCTAGAACTATAAAATATGTCATTATGGAGGCTATTAAGGACATAAGCAGCCAATAAGCTGTAGATCTGAACCAGTTTGGTTTGGTAAGGGTGCATCCTGCCTCCTGAACTTGGTGGGCTTCTTTGAGCGAGTCACTGATGCATTAGACTAGGGCATATTTGTTTGCCCTGCATACCTGGACTTGGATAAGACCTTAGGTACCATCCCACATTCTTGATAAGCTAATCACATTAATGGACTTCAACCAGTCTATTAGTGTGGGAAGTACATTGTCTTTGAAAAGATAGGCATGACTGCATGAGGTGGGTGTTGAAGCTGGCAACGTGCTGGGTACAGTGTATAGTCTTTTAAGAGAGGTTGTCCTTCATCATTATTAGATACTTGTGCCTCTCAGATTTAGAATCATCTATAGGAAGACTCAAACTATTTCAGTGAGCATAAATCAGTCCTTGCACTGCCTCAGTGCTCCTATTGCAATCAGTCTGGCAACAGACAGTGTGACTTCATGCTATTTAGTGCCTGATGAAATAGGAAGTTCTAATGAGTTTTAATGAAATGAATTTGTAGGAAGGGTCTGTATACTATAAAAATAGAATGAATGGAGTCAAACCACCAGAGTTACAATTATATGCATATAGCATCAATAAATGAAGGGCACAAGTGAGTAAAAAATGTGGCAACAACTAACAAATATGCAAAGCAGCTAATACGTACTTGACTCTGCCACAACAGCTTGGTACAAGTGATTTACCTGAGTAGCACAGCGGGGTCATTGAAGATGCTGTGCTTTTGTTTTTGGCTGTGAGAGTCAGAGAACAAAGAAAAGGTATGTTTTATTTTATACTTTTTTGTTTTTCCAAGTTTGTTTGATCTCAGTGTTAGTATATGGATAGATTTCTATGTCTCTACATTAAGGAGTGTAGAATGCTTAGCATCTTGCAAAAATAATTGCTTTATAACGTTGATTTTTTTTCTGTTGTTTTTTGTATGTGATATAATGTGTGCTAAATGTTTTAAATATGATTATTGTAGCTTGACTAAATAACATGCAAGTAATCATAGCAAGTGCAACAATTTCAGGGTTTTCTGACTGAGTCAATGTTTTGACCATTGGGTCTACATGCACTTGAATAGAAAAAAAAATCAGTGCATCAGTGTAAAAATATTACACAATTTTCTTAATTTAAGTTAAAAAATATCTGTGTATTATAAAAGTGTTGATGGTGTAAACGTCTTTGTAATACTTTATAGAATCATAGTGAGGGATTTAAATATAGCAGTAGTAGATTTAATACTAAATATAAGCATTGGCTGCGGAGTTAATAAAGATCTGTTCAAATGAGAAAGTCCTCATAACTACTGACAATCCACATTCTTCATAGGCGATTACTAGGCTGGCTGCCCTTGTGGGCCACTTTAAGCCTTCCCAATTTCCCTTTCAAAGGTGAGACTCAAACCCTGTACCTTGTGGCTTTAAGGTAAACACCTTCATCATTATGGCAACTCCCCACTCTGTATGTCTATTCCCTTAGGGCAAGCAGTGAAACCAGCAGACATGCTATACACTAATATCACTGATTTTTCTTTTTTTTTTGGCTTCTGAAACAGTCTGATATTTGGGATCTTAAAGCCAAATGACTGGGTTCCACAAAGTTTTACTAAATATGTCATTTAAAAATATATGTTGAATAAAACAGAAGGCGTGTTTGGGTAATCAGATTCCCAGTATTTAGTTTACACACAAGTTTCAATCCGTTTAAAAATGATGAAATCAAAATGGTTATGACTGTCACAGTGCCAATTTAAACTTGTCCAGATGTTGTCACTTCAGACGGAGCTCTGTCAAAAGAAAAAGCCTGAAGTGAAGTTACATTTTGTCACAGCTTCATTATCACACCATATTCTGCATTTCTAAATAACACCACCAGTGTTTTAAGCTTTACTTCTTGACTTAACACTGTAGGGAAATTAACCTGTTGATGTTTTACAGTAACATCTTACAGCCAGGTAATAGCATTATTGGTAGTAAATACTTCAGTGGACCAGCATTTCATACTTGCAATGTTTTTGCCGATAGCCGTTGGCAGCTTTGATAGCAAAAATATAGTTTTAAGTATTTAAATGACTATAATAGAGAAGGGTGAGGGGACACAAAGGTAAATACAAATACTTCTACAATGGCATGAGCTGCATCTTTAAAATAATAATATGCTGATAATAACAACCCAGGAGACCACTGCATTCTTATTTAGGACCAGATAGTCAAGAAGCCAGATTTGGAGCTGTACTAGAAATGGAATAGTTAGAATTCTTTTAATAACTATCTCCTTTAACATTTTATAGTGCCTAACAAACAGAATAAGATGGAGCCACAACATACAAAACAACTTGCATTTGGGATGTTGTTTAGAGTAGTGGAATGGCACAACACTATAGTGATTAAGGTTACTCACAACACTGTTCTTCAGTCTGGTTCTTTGCTGTGGTGCCTTCTCTACACATTTTGCATGCCTGTGTTGCTTTGTTTTTTTCTGACAGCTTTGATTTCCTGTAGCATCCCAAAGGCATGCCATTAGGTAAATTGGTGATACACTGGCAGTTTGTTTGGAATAAGTTCATCTGTGTGCCAGGACTGGCTTCCACTCTTTGTAACCCTGGACTGTAGTAAATGATAACAAGATAATTAATTAATTTATGAACTAAGGCTCTTCTAGAGATTCATAATTACACACAGTCCTACTTGATGTGAAAGTATACACTAAACTCACCATACTCAGTATCCTACAGACTGCTTAGAGGTGACGTCTCTTTCTGGCCTACAAGGCATCCTCTGACCCAATACTGATGGATTTAATGCACACCAGCAAGTCAAATGGCATAAGAAAGACTCTATATAGAGATTTAAACCTCTTCTGCAACATCAACAGTTTGGAGGGACAGGTATATCTAACAAGGATACCACTGCTCTGGAACAGAATCCCCATCTACATAAAAGAAAGTCCATCTTCAAGCACAACTTGGATCTATGGATAGGAAACAGAAAATTTACCCAAGGACTGCCACCTGTGCTACAAATGGACAGAGGCAGCTCCTAAATGATTTATCCCATGCACAGATCCCCTCAGTTTAGCTATGATATGATTTCAGTTATTAACCAGATCCCGGTTATTTTCATTAGGGGTAATATATAATTATTGACCATGGGATGGGTAAGACCAATCTCTAACCAAACCTCTCTGTCTCTCTCTCTTACCCATTTACACACCATGTGGTACATTGGGCAATGAGCACCTTTCAGCACTTGTTGTTTCTGTAGCAGTTATGGGTTTTACGGGGTCAGGTTGCTAACCCAAGGCCCAACCCTCCTTGGAGGGTGCACCACATACACTTGTACACACACACATTCTGACACCTAGGGCCAATTTAGAGTGTCCAGTCTACCTACTGCATGTCTTTGGAATGTGAGATAAAACCAGAATACCTGGAGGAAACCCACTCGAATGCAGGGAGGGCATGCAGACTCCAAACAGAAGGCACCCCAGCCAAAAACCAAACCAGAGAATCTCTTGATGTGAGGCAACAATGCTAACCGCCACACCACTGTGACACCCCTCTGACCAAATGGGATAGGTTAACTTGAGCACAAACTGGAAAATTAGCCAGGCTTAAAATGGCCCTCAAGGGCAGCTAGTCTCGTACTTACATATGAACCTACTGTATTGTAAAAAGTAATGTACTATAAAGCTCCCATTTACTATAATGGAGTTTTGTGGTTTAGCTCAGAAAAATATAATCTTAAATATAAGGGGCATTGTAACTAGGAATATCTCAATTATTACAGCTAAAATAAAAAGTGGGCAAATATTTCCTCTTATATTGCATTCTGTAAAGAGCTGATATTTTTAAATGACATGTTTAGTAAGAATTTGTGGAATCCAGTCATTTGGCTTTAACTGGCCAAATATCAGGACTGTTTCAGAAGCCAAGAAAAATCTGTGATATTAGTATGTAGCATTTCTTCTGGTTTCACAGCCCAGGGCTACTCCCCTAGTCTGCTAGTTGTTTTTTGTAGTTAATTGTTTAACTGGAAACAGATTGCCATTAAAATGACCTGGCCTGTACCTGTCTCTGTGTTATAGAGGAGTAGAGCTCTAGTGGTGGCCAAAATGACAACAGATTTATTAAGTGCCTTGATCATTGCCAAGGTTGAGAAGGAGTTGTATTTTTATCAGCTGTACCATTCTGGCAGGGAGGCGTGGGACTTTTGTATGTCTTTTAGCTCCTCCATTGATGGCAGGATGCCATGATCAAAGAAGGATGGCTGTAAAAATTCAGCATTAGAGAGAAAGGCTGTGGTAATGTGCATGAAGTTAGCAGCTCTTCCTAGTTTAGGGCAATAAACTCAGGAACAGTAGATGGTCAGCTGGGTGGTACACAGTGGGGAGAGGCAGAAAAAAATGACCTGACCTCAGACCTTTGCTCTACTACATACTTTTTATACCACATTCAGAATTCAGTAAAGTAAACCAGGTATCTTCTAAACACTTCCTTTGTTGTTAAAATTTAGATTTTTTGAAATCTTATGGCATGATGGATTTTTACCTTTGAAAAGAATGAATGAAGTGCTTGCACACACCACTTTCAAGGTACCAAAGTGCTGACATTTTCCTCAGATTTTAAAAAGACATGGATCTTTTATTCTAACTGATAGAGGCAGTAGGGTTTATTTTGGAGCATAATATAGCACTGTGAATGGCGGTTCATCTCTAACAAGTATCTTTCACTAGCTGAATTTGTAGGTAGTCACATAATAACTTGTATATTTGCTTAAGGGGGAGGGGTGAATTTAAGAAAAAAAATCATTTGTGGCATAACGTAAAGCAGTATGATACAGAATTTATAAACCACGGACTGGGTCAAATAGTCCCACTTCCAATAAAATAACGTGATTCTGGTGGTACAGCATAAATCCCCATGATGTAGCCTATCAACAGTGACCAAATTGTGCAGTGGAGTTTCCTCCACACTTGGGTCTCTAGAATGATATAAATGAAAAAAAGAAGCATGGTACTGGGTAAAGGTCATGAATACCACAATGAAATGATAATCCAAAAACAAAGATGAATGACCACCAGGGCTGAATAAGACCACAAAAAACTTTAATATCAAACAAGAATGGTTAGCACTTTTACGATACGCTAATCGCTTTTTCAGCATGATAGTGAAACCTTCTCTTTGTAGAAGTGGCAACTGGAGTGGCTGTTCCATGTAGCAAAGATTTTATAATCGTCATGACATTGTAGCACAAGACTCCATCACGTCACAGTCTCTAGTGGCAACTAGTTCACATCCATAAACACTGAATATAAAGCACAGCCAAGTGCACCTGGATAAAACACACCTAATGCTGACTTATCACATGAGAATGTTATTTGAGCTGCATGAAGTGCTATATGCTTTAACAATCGTATCAAATAGCCATCCCTAACAAAGCTATTGGTTGCACATCCTATCCAAGCTGTGTGAACCCCATAATCAACAGACCCTTATTAATTTAACAATTAAAGTAGCTAGCAGTATTCTTAATAGTTAGTATTCCAGTAGGAATTTGCTAGCATGACTGCTACCCCCTTTGCTAGCTTATGATCTCATCAGTATCAGGGAGCATTTATATTCCAACCATGGAAGTCACTGGAATGCATCTCCAGTGATCTCCATAAACTACTTGACTCTGCATTGCAAACCTCCATGCTTGTCTCTGGTTGTGCCTTTTACCTTTTATGAATTGATGCTTGTGTGAGTACTTTTCTAAAGGATTTTATTATACCAGCCTTGACCACAAAAAATGGCTGATAAATGCAAAATAATATACTAGAATATATTGGCAAAAATATGCACCTGCTATGCAGTTCTCCCTTATGGATAGCTAAAGCTATACTTAATATAGTCATAGCAAGTTGATTAAAGCTGTAGGTTTGATTAACATATTATCTCTAGATATGAATTAAACTACAGTTGTGAAATGCTTATTACAGCCATTGCTCTTTTGTCTTATGTAAGAAGAAATGGCAGAAAACTACTGTAGGCTTTAAGTTGCAAAATCAAGCCTGCATTTTGATACAGATTTTTATTTTTTTTTCATGCAAAGATCTTGGCCTACAGGATTCTATAAATAAAGATGAGTTGCTAACATTGGGATGTAAGCACTGCCTTCTGCTTAAACAGTTCCCAAACAATCTTTTTTTTAAATCAATTTATTAACCAGGTAAGACCATTGAACAAAGTGCTCAATTTCAGGGGCGACATCGGAACACTGGTTAAGTGACTGGTCAGAGTGTTAGTGTTAAGGCAAATGTGGTAATTACCAAGCTATCACACTTTGTACTCTTTTTTTTTTAACCCTTGCTTTATGCTCACCTGTACACATATGTTAGACCTTTGGATTTGCTGCAACTTAAATTTAATTTTCCCTTTCTTTGTAGTACCGAGGACTGACATGCAGCATTCATAAACATCATGGAATAATGCCACCCATACAGGGAGCTGTTCAATGGCAATAAACTGGATGCAGAGAGAGACAGTGGCTTTTTGGAGCACCTCATGTGTGGGTTCTCTCTGGTGTACCCAGGTCAGCTTAATATGGCATCTGATTAACATTTTTGGAAGTGCTTGGCTCCACAGGTCTCCAGCACATATCACTCATGTGAATCTTTGTTCTTTTGCCTTGCCTGGTGATGTTTATATGCCTATGCACCACATCATTCTATCATCCAGCCCACTCTTAAAGCATGGTAGGCTCATTTGTACCAAGAGTCACTGATAGTATCTTGTTCCTACAATACTAGGCAGGATTATCAACGTTTTTATTCATCCAACTTAGTGATGAAAGAGGCTTAAAATGCTACTGGGCTTCCAATAAATTACATTGTACTCACTGGTTTTATAGATGTAATCTTTTTGTTTTACATTTAGAACTGTGGTGTGTGAAACTATGACTGGTGTTCATAGTCTGGGACTTCACACATGCCTAGCGGTTATCTGCAAATAGCGCCTCTAGACATATATGTAAATAACTTAACACAGGTAATTTGAAATGAATGAGCATAAGTGAAGCTCTTTTTAAAAACATGATTATTTATAGCACAAGCATTTATAATTGAAGTTTTTAAGAATAAGGGGTCGGTTTATAATGTTTTAAATAGGGGCATCCATATGTGGACACCCTGATTGTTTTATTAAAGAATTGAAGGAAGAATATAAGAAAGACTGGAAAAAGATGAGACAAAAAAGAGGGGAGCACACAAGGTAAACATCAATCTGATTTATACTGGAAGAGGAGGGAAAGGAGAGGTACCATGTTTTTGTCAAGGGATAGACCCCCCCCCAATTTTTAAAGTTTTTTTGGTGATAGGGTAGTATGGGTGGACAACTGGTAAGAGGATAATGGACAAAAGATAAAGAATGTAGGGATTTGGAAGAGAGTGTGTAAGAGTCTATAGTCCACAGAGCCTCAAACACTTCAACCGCCGGGTGGTGGTGAAGTGAAGGACACTGATGCTTAGGGGGTAAGGGTATACGTTAGTCGGCACCAACTGTGAGAGTATTTCTTCAATATGCTGAAGAGAAACTTCGATAGACTGAATGTGTCTGTCCACTACCTGCTCTAGAACTCCCTCTACCAATGTCTGAAGCACCCGTCTTGTGAGGCTTTAAAGGCTGCCACATGCCATGGTGCCTGCAGGACTAATGCCACTGTCCTGACACTGCGAGGCTATCCCCAGCTAGGCAGAGGGTGAGCACTCCCTAACCACGAAGGTACATACCTGGGCTGCTCCTGAGGGATTTGAATCTGTAAAAAAATTTAAAATAAATGGGAGAGAAACAAAATAGTGATGGGAAAGAAATGCATAATGAAAATAATAAAAACGGAGGGGAAAAAAGTGAAGGGGATGAAAGAGACAATGCACAATAAATCCAGACATCACTCTACATGCAATTTCATTTCTTAAAACAATTTTACAATATAAGTAAAACTTGTGTACGGGAAATGCTTATGCACACAATGGGAGTACTCATTTGGGAAGTGCATGTGTAACTGGGAATAATAATATGAATAGTGCTTATGATTACTTCAGATGAATTCATGGGAATTGCTTGTGAGTACTTGGTAAGGCAGTGTGTTCCTCTCAAGTTCTATACATGTTTCTGTATACAATATTCAGTACAGTACTAAAAACACCATTTATAAATATTATGGTTAATCACTTAAAGACAAAATAATTCAGTTTATATTGACATATCCATTACATTTGCTAAAGTAATGATTTTACTGTAGTTCTTTCGGGTAAAATGCACTAAAAGTATTTCTTTATAACCATTAAAGAAAGTAGTTTAAGACAGACTACAGCAGTTATACACTGACATGTCTCTCAATTTTGTTTTGTTTTGTAATGATTTCACTGCATTAGTTTAAGGTGGTCGGAGTATAGTTTTCATACACACTAAGAAATAGTTTAAGACAGAAATACTGCAGTTGTGTACTGACGTATATGTCAGTCTTGGTTTCAGTAATGTAATGAATGAATGCCCACTATTAACTCAGTTGTGATTAATATAATATATAATGACATCAGTTAAATTTTATTGTATGGAACTGTAGTCATAACTTACCAGCAGGTTCAATGAGCCTAGCTACTCTTAGCTCCTGCTGACAAATTCATTGTATAAACATATACAGGACATGGACAACACTCATGGGTTTAACTTCTTAATTTTAGAGCATTTTCCAACATACCTCAGAGGTGGTAACATTTCATATTTGACAGAATTACATGAAAATAAATGGATTTTACATTTAATTTCATTTTACCCACCAGGTTTAAATGAAGTTTTTACCTTGAAACCAGAATTAAAGCATTTATATAACAATATTAAATAAACTTGTTTTTAAGTATATTATTAGTTTTTAACATTCATTTTAGGTGTTATGTTTCTTTAAGAGCTAATGTTATATCAAAACTGATTTATTACTTATGTATTTAAATGCTGAAGTGCATCTGTATTAGCATCTGTTCTACAAGCCAGAAGAAGCAGCTTTGACTGAAAAAGTGCACTATTGGAGCAGTTCCTTTTATTTGTGAATAAACAGTTTTTTTGTTGTTCCTCGTGGTTCCGGTAACCTTTTTACTTGGATGCAAGTGGTTTTGTCCCCACCAAGACCAGCAACTTGTACCTGGAAATAGCAATGCTAAATGCAAGTAGCAGGATTATCCTGGATTGCAATTCAGATAAGGTTGGCTAGACTTCCCTTTATTTAATGCATTTGCAGAGAGCTTAAACAAGCCTGAAAATTGTGCTATGAATCACAAATGGTATAGAGAATACTTCGTTAGCATACAGTGACTTACATCATTCCTCCGTTACATCTCATTATTAGTGCCGCTGCAAAGGCTCATTGAGGTCATTGCATATTTACATAAATGCAGATCAGCTGTGCTCATTCATGGACATCGCAGATAACCTTAACGCATTTGTGTAAACATCTGTGAATACCGTCCTATAGCTTTTCTGGCTCATGTAGAAATGCTGGATTGCTCTTGAAAGCTACTGAATTAGTGTAAAGCAGATTGTTTTCCCTTCCCACATCTTCTAACACTAATTGGCAAAATGTCTCAGGCTGTTAAACTCTGTTGTACCTTTATATGTTAAATGGTGTGTTTTGTTGTTAAGGATTTAAACGCATTATGAAGCACTAATTCCGAAATTAGTCTGAGCCTGAATTAAGATTATCAAGATGCACTCTTAACTCTTTTGAAAACTTTTCTTGTAAGTGTGAATGAGTCTGAAGGGCTATTAATTTAAAGTTTGTTCAGCATATATAGATGTGTACTTATCAATTAATTTCAGAAAAAATATAATATGTTTTTTGTTTGCTGGATATCTATAAAATAAACAATTATTGACTTCAGTTTAGCTTTCCTTGACTTTCTGTGCAATTATTTTTACAGGCTATTTTTCTGTGATTGGCTATGTAAAATTGAAATATTTCATACAGTACTGCGAATTATTCTTAAAACAGTATAAACTCTAAGTATAATCTAGATTCTGGACTTTGTCTAATGAACTTTTTCAAGTTGTATGGCTACCTCTGCTTCATAAAACTACTGCCTTAGGTACATTTTATGCACATTTAAAACTGTCAGTAATCCACAATAATTGCAGCTACTATGTTTTAAAAAAATGTGATGTTTCTGAAACTGGCCATTCATTTTACGGCCTATGAACTGTAAGAAGCCTG
This sequence comes from Protopterus annectens, assembly GCF_019279795.1. NCBI lineage: Eukaryota > Metazoa > Chordata > Ceratodontiformes > Protopteridae > Protopterus > Protopterus annectens. The sequence continues at coordinate 586,979,339 of NC_056737.1, read as the reverse complement.
TAAAATCTTGAATATAGTAATGTCACTTGTGTCTTAACTTTGCAGTCATATATGCTACTTTTGTACACTAACTACTATGCAGTATTTAAGATGGATCCAGGATGTGATTTCAGAATCTGGATTATTACTAGTTGCAGAATTATGTGGTTATAAACTAGAAACAAAAACAACAAAAGTCTAATTTGAATTCTATGGTTACAGAAATGTTGTGTCAAGTTCAAAAATGGCAAGGCTACCTCTTTTGAGTTACAGCATAAAGGGTTAAACGGCAATGCTTTTATTTGATATTTGTAAAAACAGTATCTAACTTGATCTTTTGGCAATAATATATTTCTCTCTAGCTCTCAGTTTAGAGGTACATTACTGTATTCCATTTCTGATCCTTTTGTAAGCTGAATATTATATTTGGTCATCTGGTCACTTCAGGTGAATGTGCAACACCTCTCAGCATTAACAGTATGAAATCAATTACCACTAATAAAATAAATTAACTGGCTTTAAAAGTATCTATCTGTTTCACAAAGTACAAATAAAATGCATAGACAATCCTTTCTTCACAATAAACTTTTATCTTGAGTTAGCTGATCTGTGTAATATTATTACTACTAACTTAACCAAGTGAACTCAACTAATATGTACAAGTTCATAAATATAAATCAAAGTTTACTTTTTTACTCTCCTTGTTTGTCATGTACTTTATACCTGATGTATCTAAATTTGTATATATCGTTACTATCAATCATTGTAAGCTTTATTTTATGTCCAATTGTATATCTTGCCTACTTGTAATCTGTCAGACTTGTTATCACTTGTAAATCCATTTTGCTGTTTAATTGTCTGTTTGAATTTCTTTGTGTGGAGCTTTTCTACCCGGGCCTCCGCTGAAAAGGGACTTGTTGTCCAGTCGGACTAGCCCGGTAAACAAATGTAAAATTAAATAACTAAATAAAGTACTATGGTACATTGTTAGACTGTGGTTCACATTCTCAAATCACAAATCACTTAAACACAAAATATCAAACTGTAAATGTAAAACCAGTGAAAACTCAAATTCAGAAATAATCCTGAATTAATTTTTGAGAAGTTGGAAGGAATGGTAATAAGCAAGCAGATGAATTAAATAATGGAGTTGATTAGGCCACTTCCTTGGTGTAGATGGATGAGGCCCCCATGTATAATCCTGCCAAATCAAGTAGGATTAGTGAAAAAAGAACTGCAGGAACTGACTACAGAAGAGAGATAAATGGCAAGGCACTGCACATTCACCTTTCGCTAGGATAGGGCACAGTGCACATGCCTGAATGTGTGACAGCCATGCTAAAATTCCAGTGATAGATTGTCTTCAAGATGGTAAAGATACAGAATGGGTAATTCTTGCAAAAGTAGGAGAAATAACCCTTGCTTTCAACCACTGTTTGTCTTTCCTTGGGACAAGATGTGTTCACTCTGGGGAACTGATAGTATTTAAATAAAACTCCATCTGAGTCCTGTAGCATATGACAACATGACTGCCATCACTCTAGCATTGTTCTGTGGGTAGAATTAATGGGCCACAAGACTCTGAATTGCTGGGGAAATAAATGGGCTATTTGGGTAGACAGGATGGAGGCTTGAAAATCACTGAGGGATCAGGAAAACAAAACAAAAAAAATAATCAAATAATTAGAGAAAAGGATTCAAAATCAAGAGGCAAGGCCTGGCTATTTGGTATAGAGCCTCTACTATGACCCAAATAGCTTGAGATAGAGTAGAGGCTCAGATGGAAGATCTAGAAATTGCAGGGAAAGGTTGAAGTGAGCAACATATGTTGGCTTGTCTGCTCTGTGGTGTAGGAATGGTAGCCTAGTGTCTATTTTACCACATCTCTATTGGAGGCTTGCGAATGGAAAAGGTGTAATCAGAAATTTGAGGGGTTCAGGCGCCTAGGCAGCGAGACATTTGCCTGTGGTACATTTGACTGGGGATACATGGCTGAAGTGGCATTCAGCTGCAGAGAAATATGGCTGTTTGCAAATTCCCTGTGGACAAAGAGAAGTACTCACTGCCATGCTCACAGCTTTAATAGCCAAATGCATGGCAGCAGAAGAAGTAATGAGTGTTGAGCTCAGTGTACAGTACATACGTATATAACTACAACATGTAGAAGTGTGCTACAGCATGGAGGAAATCTTGCAGGCTACTTTAGTCACATTTATGCTCCAGTATGCATTTTAGTTAATGTTCCATAGACACTGTGAAGGGGGCAGTGGTCCACGCACTCCAATTATAAAGGACTGCCCATTGTGCACTGCGTTTTTACTGCCACTGACATGCCCTTTGGCCAGCCTGCTGCTGATGTCTGCCATATTGCCTGTTGTCTCATGTTCCCATGGAGACCATGGACATCATTTTCCCCCTGTGCATTTGGTTATTAAAGCTGTGGGCATGGCAGTGTATGCTTCTCTTTGCTCACAGGGAATTTACAAACAGCCATATTTCTCTGCAGCTGAATGTCTCTTCAGCCATGTGTCCCCAGTCAAATGTACCACAGGGAAATGTTTTGCTGCCTAGGTGCCTGAACCCAAATTTGAGCTTCAGTTACTGAACTGGTGATATCAGCCCTCCACAGCTTGCAGTAGAAGCATTCACATTCAGACACAGGGCATAGGAGGCATGTAGGAAGTTCCCCAGTGCCTTGTCAAAGTTTCCCCTAGTTAATATAAATACCACGTTGCTTCTCACTGCAAAGAGGTCACTCTACTAGTGAGACTAACACCAGCCATTAAACAGCACAGTTAGGGCCTAATTGAAAAACCCTGATGGCTGTGAGAATGGCAGCCTATAAAACTTCCTCTTGCCCTATGGAGAGTAAATGAACTGGTCACAGAGTGATGATGGTTACTAGGCAGCAGGAGACAAAAAAAAGCATACAAAATATATAAATAAATAAATAAAAATAAAAAATAGAGGCCTAGAGAAGGAGCTGAGCAGTAAGCCATCAAGGGAAGAACAAAGCAGGAATTATGTGACCGAGTAACAAAAATTTGGTATGGTCAAGGAGGTCAAAAAGATTAAAATAGTAAGAATGCTGAAGACTGTTTTAGAAAAGGAAATGGAATGAAACTACAATTCTAATTTTTGTCTTCAGAACATGATGTGAGGGAAAATAAAAGTAAATAGGGAGAAAAATAAAATGGATGGACAGTTTTCTGCAGTACTGTACTTTTATGATCACTGTCAGGTTTTGTCTATTAGGATTATAAAATGTTTGATATGTCGGTGTCCTTCCATCAAGATATAATTTATAGATATTTTGTGAGCAACTATATACTTTCAATATTGAATTCCTGGTTAAAGGTTAGATCCATTTTCCACATAGCATGTATGTACATCTTATATTGTGTATATGTATCTCTCTGTGTGTACATCTATTTTTTCTATTGAATAGAGACCTACACACAGTTTGAGTGTGTTCCAGTACCAGTCTGAAGCATTGTGTATTACGCCATTAGGCATGCATAAGGTTTGTTAATGTGTGTGTGTGAAATGGATAAACTGAGTGTTTTCTATTTGTCTGTCTGATTTAAAGAGGCAAAATAATACAGGCCCAAGTAAACAGCCTCGATGAATTTTCAGTATTGACTTTTTGTTGTTCTTTGGTACTGTTTTATAATGTTGCTTCTTCTGATTATGGGAAGTAGTCAGAAAACTATGCGGAGCTGAGGAGTCAAAGTCCTTTACTAACATGCCTGTTTTCAGCAGTGAGTAATGGAGTTGAGTGAATGCTTTGGAGTAATCAGGGAATACTGTTCCTGCAAAATGCCTTGAACATAATTCCCTAGTTGTCATGTCCATGAGTTTGATTACTGCAGTCTCACTATCAAAGCACTGCTCAAAGCACTGCTGGACGTTTGAGATAATGCTATGCTGCTATGCTTGTTTATTATCCTTTCAGGCAATTTTGTAGGTGAAAGATGATGTTAAGTGGTCTTTACTTAATGGGTTTTGTTAGTGCTCTGTTTTTCTACAAGGGTACTCTCTTTTTTCCATATTGATTGTACTTTGCTTTGTATTTGACTTTTATTTATGATGAATATTAATGGAAATGTCTTTTCCTGCCAGGCTTGTGTTTGCTTGTGAAAGGTGATAATGACTCATATCCACATTTCTTACATGCTGAAACTATGGTATCAAACTTAAGTGATGTGTGTTGGCAATGAAATAGTTGGGTAGTAGACATTATTTATTTATTTATTTTACATCTAGGAACCAAGTGAATTAAAAAAAAAACAACTCTCCATTCTGTTAGAATAGTAGAAGCTGCTAGCAATGTCATTTTGAGGATGGTTAAGGAAAGGGTTTACAACGCTTGTTTTATTCTTCCTTAAAATGTATTTAAATGCAAATCAAAATGTTTCATTTTTTAGTATTACTATTTTGCAGAAGTTGTGTATTATTTCTTTCTTTGTCAACAGTGCTAACCCCAGTAAAACTATGGTGTGTTTCCAGGGGAAACACGAGGAGTTGTTCTTACTGGAAGTAATTTGTCCAAGACATGAAGGAGCTTCACTTATTGTACCCCTGAGGGAGCAGAAAAGATAAGCTCTGTAGGGAAAGATAAATATTTTAAATATAGGTGCATGAGATAAGATGGATAGCAAACAGGCTAAAAAACAGAACTCAAATAATTTGTGGTAGGGGATTCATTTCTTGAAGGTATAAGGGTAATCCGTGGATTCTCTCAGGGCTCTGAAATGGGATCCCTCCTTTTTTAGCATTTACTTCTCTGATCGCCAAGTTGAGAATAAGGGCATCTGGTTAACTAAGTTTGCAGATGACTACTCCTTGGGTGATGCTGCCAAGGCCTCTCCCCCACCCGACATCTGTACCCTTCAAGAAAGAATTTACTCTAGTAAATACTCAGTATACTGAAAATGGGCACAATTAAACATGAAAAAGTGTAGTATAATTTCATTTGGCACACATCTCATATCCTCAATAATTTAATACAGACAATACTCTACTACTAAATAAAAACATAGTCAGCAAACTGAGTACCTGTATTAACAATTCCCTCTCCTTTGATCATCATATTGCTATTCTAGATAGAAAATGCTTCAGCTTAGTACAACTAACAACCAAGTGTATGTTATCCAGATCTAAAAATGTCATCATTCCTTTATATTCAGCATTGATTAGACCAATTATAAAGTGCAGTCCCCCCTTCAGGACATACCTCATTTGACATATCAAACAACAACAGAAGTAGCAGTAATTCCTAACTAAGAAAACTTCAGGCTTAAAGAACATGAGGTACCAAGAGAGACTAGAAGCCTCTATCCCTTAGGACTCTAGAGAATGACAGTGCATCCCCTATCTCAGGAATAAGCTACCCCTGCAGCAGGAGAATATATTACCATCTATCAGCCACAAGATGGATGACTGGATGAGTACACTCAAGTTTACATCAGGCTTACCAGCCTGCCACTCTTGAGAAAGTGGATACTTGCAAGGCATTGGCAATCATAAGACTAATTTGCCTCAAAACTTATTTGATTCCTATGAGAGAGACTATCAAGATAGAAGAGAAAAAAAAGGAAACTTCTGAGTTTTCTGTTGAGATTGTGTTTAAAAAAGGTGATTCTACTATATGGTTTCTGAATGCTGATTTTGAATCATAAGCCATGAAGGGTGAAGTTTTATGACCTGACTTGATCTGAAGTGATGCTGATGAAAGTATTAAAATAGGAGATGTTATATCAGACAAACTATCAAGGATGATACTGATGGTATTTTCGGCAAAATAAGTTGCAGTTTCACTGGTCAAGGATTTTTAGGATAGATTCAGATGTATTAAAGCAGTGTAAGCTCCTGGAATGAATATTGTAGAAACAGCATTAGGATGTAATTCAACAAAAACATTTGCAGGAGCTGTTTCTCAATGTAAAACATGCAACAAATTATAACAAAGAAGATTTTATCTTGCACTTCAAATTCCAAACGCAAAGCAGGCCTTGTCAGGGAGATATTGTTATAGAATTATATTTTAAAGCCATTGTGACTGTGAATAACTGAAGATGGGTATTCACTTCCCATCTGAGAGTACTTATGATTTGTACCAGGAGTACTTTACAAAAGGCTTTGTATGTAGTATTCAGAGAAAATGCAGCCGCTTGTAAAGATTTTTGCATAATACGCATGCTAATCCAAATAAAAACTACTTTATTGATGTTAAAAATATTATTCTTGATGAGGAACATTTCAAAATAAATTATTTAAATAATGTAATTTTATATTTGAATTATAGAAACTGATAAATTAAGGCTGTAGATGACGGGATAGGAAGGGACAGTGCTATAAGAAACTTCTAGAAACTATCTAAAAGAATATTCACTCTATGTGCCTAAGGAGCGTCGTAGATTCATTGTGAAAAAAATGCTCATTGAATAACAAACACAGGGAAGACCTCCAGGACAGGAATCTGTTGGAAGAAACATTAGTATCTTGGGGAAACATTAAGAATCACAGCAAATTAGTGAACCAAACACAAGACAGAATGGGACAGTTTAGAGAGCTGTCACATATTTTCCTATTAAATAGGTACGATGTCCTGAATGTGCTGTGACCATATGCAAGAGCTGGGTGTGGGAGGACAATTAAAATATTCTACAGTTGAAATATTAAGCAAAAGAAGATGAATAAAAAAATGATTAGATCTGTAAAAAAGGCCATCATCACATCCATACATAAATGCTATAAACCTACTTATCCATCAAATGTTCACCCTATATGCCTCCTACCATACTAGGATTATTCGAAAAACAGTCTGCAGTCAGCTCATTGAACTTATTTACAAATACAATGTATTCTCACACTGCTACCATGATTTTTTGAAAAACAAATGTATACAGAGCTTCCGATGTAGACCCATCCACGCACTCCTTGCTAACAAAAACAAAGGCTGCCTCAGGAAAGCAGGAAACCTTTGAGTTTGCGACATACTTCTCAACCTCTTAGAGCAGTGAATCTGGGCAAAGACATAAATAAAAGTGGGACAAAGGCCCAAAAATAGGGACAGTTTTTAAATATTACTCTTACAAACCTAGAAAGTTGATAGAATAACAGCTTTTTCATTAGCATGAATTTTCTGAATGGTATGAAGACTGAAATTCAAATGTATGTCACTATTTTTAACTTTAGTCTTTAATGATTTGCCACTAATTTGCCAGAAAACCATAATTTTATGAAAAAGGGACAAAAAATATAAGATGAAAATCTGGACATTGTGAGAAAATCTGTACAATTGAGAGGTATGCTTTGTGAACCATCCTTTACTGTCAACTCTCTCACTTACTCCAGCTTTTTCCCTCTGCTGTTGGATAGTTTTTCATTCATGTTAAGAACAGGAACTTCAGAGTTCTGTCATTGTTCAGTTTTCTTCAGCATCTTCATTATTGCCCCACCTCTGGACCTTATACGTTATGTCAATGGCCCTAGCTTCTTTGACCTGCAAGTAAACATACATCTATAATGCATAACATTGAAGCCATTGTCAACAACTTACGCCTGTGGTTATCTGAAAAAAAAAAACTAACAGTTAATGCTAAGAAAACAAAACTGATGTTATTTGGAGCACTACAATGACTTAAGAATATGCTTTGCCTTATAACACCCCCTAACATACAGCAACCAATCTGTCAAACATTCATTTCATTACAAGTTTATAGATCATTCTTAACCCCTAGTATAAATGTATCTGTACCTAAATAACACTTAAGATTAACTCATTCCTGTACAACTGCAGCAGAGTATCATACGGCTTGATGGTTATAGTCTATCCGGACACTGGCAAAAAAAAAAATCTGCAACCCCTACTAGAGTATGATCTAACTCTACTTAACTCTACCTCCAGTATGAATCGTAAAAACCTGTTAAGCCCTTCCTAACCATATCTGTATCTTCATTATTCCATTACCTCACATGGAGCACTACTGTGTAAATTAATTCCCTATAAAAGAACCCAGTGATCTCCTTCTCTAACCTGTATACATAGCTCCCAAAAGCGACACATATCCCTTTCACTCACGAACTGTCACTTAAGAATGCTCCATACTGTCTATGCTCCCCTGCTAGGAATGTACTACTGCTAACTAGGCCACCATATAACCTTTCCATCTCCAGCATAGCCTGCTCCACATTCTTGTACTTAAACTGTGGTGCTCACTATCAGCAGATATCCGTAACTGAATTTTATACAAATTATTTAGGAAAGCACTCTACACACACTCAATACAAAGAGTGTTACATACCACTGTTTAGAAACATCTGCAGTTGCATAACCCCTCTACTAGCTTTTACTTTTACCTCTTTCTCTAACGTCACACACCTGCTGAAACTTATTGAAATCACCTCCTACTCTTTTTAACCTGCCACTCTGTTTGTTACCTATTCATCCTTATTGATGTTTATATTAACAGCTGTGTAACTTTATACACTCTTACTGATTCCTCTTTTGCTAAAAAGAAAAAGGTCTCATACATTTGGTTTGTATATGTTCCCAAATATTCATCGCAGTGTAGTAACCTACAGTAGCTACTGTGTGAACTTTTATTTTACTGTACTTTAATTGTATACATACTAACTTTCTGTTGTAACTCTTTATATTCAGTTTAAATTTATTTCGCTATACTGTTATTCATTTGTACCAACTGATACTCATTTTTGTGTTTCCTTGTCTGTGACTAAGATGGGTCATTGTGGATCAGTCCACCACTCTGGTCAACATATATAAGCAAACATATAAACAGATATTATCTTGTACTATTATTATTATTATTATTATTATAGACACAAGGAATATGATACTTAACATAAATATTGGTATTTGGATATTTGTTTATACTTAAAATCATTATATGGGTGTTTCTTGTATGGAAATTCCATGGTTTGTTTTTCCTGAGTTTGCTAGACAATTTTAGACTGTTTCAGAACCACTGGTTAACTGCGGCTGAACTAATGACAGAACTGAAATTACAATCATCGTTCAAAGTGGAACTGACAAACAAGTGCTGTCATAAACATCAAAACCAGAGCACTCTGTGCAAAGTTGAGTGGTTAAGAAGTTTACTTACATTTTAACATCCAATCTCAGATTAAGAAGGCACAGTGGTGCAGCACTGGACACTCTTGCCTCATATTGTTTGCTTTTTCATTTCAGTTGTCAAATGCTGTGTTTGTTATTGGGGTATGGATATCATTCTTGTATCCATATAAGTTTCTACTGAGTGCTTCAATTTCAAACAATATTTCAATGACATGGGATAGGTAAATTATTGATCCTCCACATTCCCTGTTTTTTTTCTTAGGTAATTGTGAGCTGCTTTTTAGATGTTCTGCAGTAATCCTCTCTGTGAGGTTCTGCTTCCACTGTCAGTGGTTGTTCAGACAGGGAATACAAGTTACACCCAGGTTGGGGCCACCAGTGATCCCCCAAACTTAGTGAAAGTAGAATGTGGAAGTAGGAGAAGATCAGACTGACAACTGCTTCTGCTTCTCAGATAGGTTGCCACTGGACTGGGCTATAGCCATAACTCCTTTACATTTTTCCATCACGTGTTTGACCATTGCCTTCAATAAGTCATGGTGTAACAGCATCTTACAAGACACCTGCAACAGCTGGAAAGACCACAGAAGTACCTCACCAAGAGGATCACTGGCCTCAAACAGATGCCCTATGCAGCTCAACTGAAGAAATTACAGCTGTATTCGGTTGCATACCGCCTACTCAGAGGTGATCTCTGCTTGACATACAAGGCCATGTCCAACCCAGAATTGATGGACATGCTCCACCTAAAGAAAACCTTATCCCAGCGAGCCACACACTCTAGGGATCTAAACCTCACCACAACAATAAATTGGACATGCTGGAGGGATAGATTCCTGTCCCAGAGACTTCCCATGCTTTGGAACAAGATCCCAATCTACATTAGGCAGAGCTCCTCGCTAACACTCTTCAAAAGAAATCTTGACGAGTGGATGGGAAACAGAAAGTTTACCTCGAGGATCACTTCACTGGCTCTGCTGGACAGAGGCACAGGGAACTAATCTAAGGGGGCGGTGAAAGCCAACACATTCCGGCTAGGCTTATAAATGCTTTTGGGCAGATAGCCTAGTACCTACCTATGAACCTACCCTTGGTAGTGATGTCTCCAAGACTGCCAAAATGCCAAGGCAGCTGCTGGTCTGAGTTTTACATTCCAATGGAGCTACAGGAAGTAGTCCATCTTTCACCAGGAATTCATTCCCAACCCCCCCTCCCTAAACTGAGTCATGTAAGGCTCAGCTGAGAGCTATTTCAGTGTCTGGTTCAAAACACTGTTCTGTTAATCTAACTGTTGCTAACTGTTCTGAGTTAACTGGGAAAACATTATCTTGATGTTGTACTGTTTTTGAGACTGTGATTTTAGATACTAATTTGGTTGGCAGATGCTGTCTCCTGATATTAAGAAAGATCATAATATTAAAATATTTTAAAATGGCTTTAGATTCAAGCTGGAAAAGCTACTTTATGATGATAAAACTAACAGCAAAGTCTTTAAGAAATAAACCTGTTGTATTCTAATGGTAAACAGTCCTTTTTAGGTCTACCTTTATTGCACTATTGGCACTATATACACATTTTGTTACTCTTGCAATTTGATTACTGATGCCTAGTATTTTATTTCTAAGTGTGGTGTATAGTTATGCTTTATTTGATAGGTCTTGTCTTTTTTAATTTTGCTTCTTGAATGAAATAGTTTTCTTCTAGCTGGGCATGCATTTTTATTAGAAAACAGTTTCCCACTTTTCCTCAGACAGGCATATTTACTGCTTTTTGTAGTTTTCTTATTTTGGCTATTATGTATTTTTCAGTCAGGTTTAATTTTTCTGTACATGTGTGCTGCGGTGGTACAGGTAGCATTGTTGCCTCACAGCAAGAGGTTCTCCTGTTTGATTCATGGCTGGAGTTCCTTCTGTGTGGAGTCTGCGTGTCCTCCCCACGGTCGAGTGGCCTCCAAAAGACATGCGTGAATGGGCGTGCCTTCGTTGAAGGTTGGGCATCGGGCTGGCAACTCAGCACCATAAAAAATCTACTGCCAATCATTAGCGGACGGAAGTTCCGCTGTGGCGACCCCTAACCGGGAAAAGCCGAAAAGACAAACAAGAATGTGCATTTTTATTTGGTGTATGTATCTATTCCGTACCATTGACTTTCTTTTCAAACATCTTTAGTATCTTTCTGTGTTCACTATAAGATTAGTGTTTCTACGAACTTCCTTAGTAGCTCAGTATATGCACAGTTTTAGGCTTTAGTTTCATTATAAAGATTAGTAGAAAAAAGTCTAATGCCTCAGTTATATTTATTGAAATTCTTTCAATCTGTGGACTGGTGATCTGCTGTGGTGACCCCTAATGGGAGAAACTGAAAGATATTCCCCCAGATTTACTATTCTTCCATGCAGGACTAGCTTAGTCCTGCACAGAAGTGGTCATTTAGGAGCAGGATGGCAGCGAGCCATGCATATTAATGAAGGCACACTGCCTGAGCTCCTAATCTTACATGGAGCATGTAAGAGTGCAGGGGCTGTGTCTGAGAGCAGAGCTCTCAGAATATACACGTCCCCGCAATGAAAAACAGCAGAAAGGCCAAAGAAATGAGCAAAACTGCTCATAGGTGTCCGCATATCCCCAGCAAGATTCCTCCACATGTACAACAGCAAGTAAATACAAATAAAATGAACAGACCCTTTTTTTTTAAAATTAAAAATCTGATTAAAGCTAACCATAGGTGCACAGGTGTGGCCATCGCTTAGCTACGGTTAATGCAGCTTAAATGGCTGAAGAGGATAAAAAGGAAGATATATGCAAATGAAGCAGTATAGCAATAGTGTAGTAGGCAGAGCATTCGCCTTACGAGCAGGCATTCCTGGTTCGAGTCCCACTGCAGCACATTCTGTTTTCCATGGCAAATCACGTTATGACCAATATTTTTGTTGTATAACCCACTAAATAACATATATTTGTGAACTGGAGTACTGCATAAAATGCATGTGTGAGGTGTCAGTGTCATAATATTGCAAAGTCCTCAGATAAGCACATGTGCCCCATACAGTATATGTACACAGGAATCATGGATACAAATGGAAGGTAAAATGTGTAATGAATGACAACTCCATACAGCTTCCAAATCCCCCACCTTCTCAAGAACCATGAGATATAACTGTCCATATCAGTGTACTTGTAAGTGGGAGTAAGCACTAGTAAGCAAGTGTAAGTACCAAAAAGCAGTAGAAAGCATATTTAAGCACTAGTAAGTGAGTTTAAGCCTGTTTGCATGGGGGTAAGCAATGCACACACAGGTTAAGCAATTTTGAAGCTAACTCTCTGTAAGCATATGTAACAGGAGGTTAGCATTGCTTACCCTCGCGCAAAACCGCGCAAAGCCAATTACAACTGCTCAAAAGTGGCTTAACCACTCTGTATCCAATGGCCCTTGTTCTGCCCAGCAACAAAATAAACAGCGTTGCAGGTCTTGAACCCAGGACCCTATAGTCACAGTAGTTAACCACCAAGCCATCACAGCAGTACAGAAGAATGAGATATCATCAAACAAGTCCTCACTATAGTAAAATCACACTGAACCTGTGAAAGGAAGCAGTATACAGTCATATGTTCCATAACCCACTTGTTTGTTTGTGTTTTTCGGCTTTTCCAGGTTAGGGCTCGCCACAGCGGAACTCCGGTCCGCTAATGATTGGTAGTGGATTTTTACGTACCAGGTTACCAGCCCTGACACACAACCTTCAACGAAGGCACGCCCCATTCACGTATGCCTCCACACAGAAGATGCTCTAGCTGAGAATCGAATGGGACAACATCTTGCTATGAGGCGACAATGCTACCGCAGCACCACCACCGCAGTACGTTCCATAACCCACTACATAACATAAATATGTGAACAGGAGTACAGCAGTAAGCCCAGAAGTGAGGTGTAATTATAATAGAGTGTTGAAGTCCCCAATAAAACACAAGGACCCCATACAGTGTACTTACACATGAATCATGGATATCAGGCAGATATATAAGATGTAATGAATAAGAAATCAATACCAAAAAGAAAATATAATGCACAGTCTAATGTAAGCAACGCTAAGCATTGCACAGGCCAGCTTAGGAGGTGTAAGCAATGTGTAGGCCAGCTAACTGATTGTGCCCAGTGGTATACCCCTTTAAAAAATGCCAGCCTTAGGTAAGCAGGTTTACTCATAGCCTAGCCTTTAAAAAATTGGCCAGTCATGGTAAAGTGCAGGAAATCGGGCCTACGTAAACCCAACAGGCGGAAATACATCTCATAACCAGTTGTAGCTTCCCCTTTCAGGCACCATGTCAGAAAGGGGAGAGAGAGTGCACTTTCAGGGGCAGTACTGGTGCATCCAGGAGTCCAGAGTCATGGCATTACTCCTTGACAAAGACCATGAGCAGAGACTGCTGCAGGGTCAGTACCAGGGTTCCCAATATAAGGTGGAAGCCTAGGACTGTCTCGCCTGTGACCTCACCAGTGCCACTGGCATACCCTGAACTGGTGAGCAGGTCAGGCATCACTATGCTGACCTGCAGCAGCGTAAGGGGGGACCTCTTAGAGCAGTGGATCCAGGAGGCTAGAACGGCAGGGGATGTCCCAGCTCTCTGTAAGTATCACTCCAGTATGTATATAATAATAGCCAGCTCATGTAAATCATGGATATGTATGGCTAAATATTCCTGTTATGTCCTCCACAGCTGCAAGTGAGTGGGCTGAGAACAAGGAGGCCCATGGAAGTAGCCTGGAGAGGTTGTGACGCAAGGCAAGTCAGTAATACTCTTGCATGTACAATCATAGGAAATAAATCTAAAAGTATTAGTATATTTATTGCCTGTATAAAACCTGTATTGTTTAAGACAAGTACTACAGACACTGGAGAATATGGCAGGAAGAGTCTCATATAGTTTGTATGCAAATAAAAGCGTAACAGCCTGACAATAAAGGTCTAACTGCTGAACTGCATGTGTATACTCTGGCATCATATGATAATGTAGATTTGCAATCATGTAATAGTACTGTTGTATTAAGCACTGTTGCCCACACTGTGCACCATAAATAGAATGTGTAGGAATGCCTGTATATGACTGCTGTAATCACCAGAGGCCATTTAGTACAACTGAAAGACACATAGACAGAAAACAGGGTAAAAGCAGACAACAAAACCCAAATAGCACATGCAACTGAGATGTAAACTGTTGTATTTTTAGCACACACAGCCATGGTTCGAATCCTGGCAGTGGTAGTAGTCTGCATACAGAATCATACCCAACAACTATACAGATATGTCCAGAATGTCCAGTAAAGTGGCCCGTATCCGTTGCCTGTCAACCTTACCCCCTGGGAAATCAGTGGGATGATTCCAGATGTATAGGCAGCAAACAGGAAATACAACTAATTGACACACATCTATGAGAACAAAGCTGGCACACTAGCAACTACCCAAAACCTTATGAGAGTAAGAAGCCGCATATGTCCCATTTACACCCCCATGTTGCCAAGCTGTGACCAGAGTGTGTACAGTAACAGAGTGAGATGTATGTGCATAATAGTAATGTGGAATCTGGCACTGTGTCTGGCAACATTCAAGTAGTGCTAACAAACATTTCTCACGCAGGTCTGTCAGATACCAACAATGTGGCCAGAAATACAAGAATGATACCCTGTACTGGTACTGTTTACTTTGGTATTGTATGACATTGTGACTGATGCAGTTGCTCTGAATAATAAGGTATTACTCATCACTGTCGCCCACACTGCCCTACAAAATATAACTGTCTAGGAAATCCTGCATAAGGGTGTTGTAATACAAGGTCAGAAGGCAAAACCACAGGAGAATTATAAGACAGAAACCAGATAGGAGATATGCAGCAATAGCTATATAGCACACACAACTCTGATGGACAGTATTTAAGTTGTAGCAGACACAGCCATGGTCTGAATCCTGGGAGTGGAAGTAGGCTGCATACAGAATCATACCCTACAACTGTACAGATAAGACCAGAATGTCCAGTATATGGGCCGATATCTGCTGTCTGTCACCCTGTCCCCCTGGGGAGACTGTGGGATGATCCCAGATGTTCAGGCAGCAAACAGGGAATACAACTGATTGTCACACATCTATGAGAACAAATATGCCACTCTAGCAGCTCCTGAAATTGCTATGAGAGTAATAAGCTGAGTACGTCCTATCTACACCCCCATGTTGTCATGCTGTGACTAGAGTGTGTACAGTAACAGAGTGAGATGTATGTGCATAATACTAATGTGTAATCTGGAACTTTGTGTTGCAACATTCAGGTAGTGCTAACAAACATTGCTCCCACAGGTACGTCGGATATGAACACTGTGCAGATAAATAAAAACCCTGATACCCTGTACTGGTACTGTTTACTCTTGCATTGTATGGAATTGTGAGTGTTGCAGTTGCACAGAATAATAAAGTAACACTGATCACTGTCACCCACACTGTGCTACATAATATAACTGTGTAGGAAAGCATGTATATGTGAGTGGTAAGTCACTAAAGGTTGAAGAGGGTATGCCCCGGTACACCTGCATGTGGTCAAGACATGGCCAGAGTCTGTGCAGAAAGAGTTGGATAGCTATATGCACAAAATCAACCCAGAATTTGGGGGTATGTGTAAAAACAGTTAGTGTTAACACACATTCCCTCCACAGGTATACCAGGTAAGAGGTGTAAACTGCAGGTAAAACCAGTTCATGTATAATGATGATGACAGCCATATCACTGTCCAAACTAAGGCTATAGGGTAGTGTAGTAATACATGTAAGGTACAGATAACATCACTGACTAGGAAAGTAATGTGGACTACAGGAATATACTAGTTGTTAAATGACATCTTTCTCTCCCCCACCATATCTCCAATAATATACTACATACCCACCTCAAGCGGTATGTTAATGACTCCACTCTTCTGATTATGTCCTATTGGTTGATCTATATTTAAATTTGTTTCCATGCATGTACTATATTGAATTATTCTAACATTGACGGCATTGTGCTATCAATGTACCTGCATGCTCTTATTATTACTACTGTGGTCCCATATATTCATGTGTTCCATTTGCTATGCAACTGTTCTGTATCTGGTGTCTGGGTTAATAAGAATATCTATGAATGCTGTCATACCTAACCCTGGAATGTGTTGACTATTACAAACCCACATATGATGATAAAATCTAAACACTATAGCATGTTTGGGAAGGCCAGTCCCAGCGGACCTACCTTTCCCACCTCAGTTGGCAATGGCACCAGGTACCAGCATGTCTGGGGCCCAACCCGGGACCTCCTCATCCATTGATCCTGCATCACCTTCAGATGGAGACGCCTCAGGGGGATAGGGCTCACCCCCCCCCCCGGGAGCAGGCACGGACAGAAACCTGTCACCCGTTGCCAGGTCCAGGTCATGGTTTGTAGTGAGCTCCACAGGGAGGTCAGAGATCTGCTTCGCCAGCTCAGGGGCCATGTGTCGCAACTAGAGGGTTGGCCTGGCTCTGCAACTCAGCCCCCCAGCACAGCCACTTTCGAGGCTGTGAAGGTGCAGTGGGGTGGGGATCTCAGTCCCACTGTTTCCACTAGGGGGCTCATGGGCTTCCGATTTCCCAACAAACATAAGTTTATTTTCTTATTTCCAACCCGATCCGAGATTGGCTAAAAAAAAATAAAAGTTGAATTTTTTTTTTCAAATGTTTTCCAAGCCAATGGCCTTATACTTGGCCATTGGCATGCTTTCTAAATGATATCCACCCTTTATTTGGAGCTGTCATGGCTCCATTTTGGAATTTGCAGAAATGTACTCCGTTGCTGGTGGAGTACATTTCTGCAGATTACACTAGTCCTGCACGGCTGGTTTCCAGCTTCCTGGATCGTAGATTCACCTCATTTGCATGGATTTCTCCTGCAAATGGGGTAATTTGCATACAGGTGCTGAGTCTGTGCAGGACTAGTGCAGGAGCACTCGTGCACGCCCCTACAGGTTATTCCTGGATTGCACGGCAGACATATTGCCTGTTGGAGCTCCTGCACTAATCCTTCACACCGTGCAAGGCTTGCAGAATCCAGGGGATTCTTTGTTTTTTTGCTCTCAAAATGTTGTGCCTATTTCTGCCACTAGGGGCCAAGTACAATCTAGTCAGAGGTGGCATCAAATGATGGTGAGGCTCAGTGCTGCTTTTGTATTTTCATAGTATTGTTTTTAATAACTTTTTAGTTTCAACATATTTTTTTTTCTGATTGACTTTATCTGCTACCAAATCACAGAACACTGTGTGAGTCCAGTTGACTTATCTTGAGTGATACAACATTGTAGTAATCTCATACACTGTGGAAAGTCACTAGCCAGAGTATTACCTCTTATAAGGGCTGCCTGAATTGTATCAATTTCACGGAAAGTTTTACATTAGCTGTGTATAAGTCTTCAGTTTTATACAAGCAATTGTCGTTTGTAATTTTTGTCTGTATTACAGCTGCGAGTACATAGACTTTGCATTACATGGGCAACTACTGTACGCATTCACAATCAGCTCAAGGTTCTTTGTAGGAGCACTTGGACTTTTTCTCAGTGAAATGATTGTGTATGAATCACAGTCTGAATTTATACTAGTGTCAAACAATATCCAAGATTTTTATGCTGGATCTAATCAAGACAGAACAACTTTTACTTGGAATCCAATTTAAGTTGGGCATATCCAAAGTCAGGGTTTTCTGTGGTGCTTATTTATGTATTTACCGAAAAAGAAAAAAAAATGGTAAACTAAACAATGGGAGAACAGTGCCAGATGCCAAAATAAAACAAATAACCACAAAATAGGCACTATAAAGACCTCCAATGAAACAAGTTCAGGAATTCAAGTTTAATGGCTACATAAGGAGACACCTACGAACAAAACATATATTTTGTTTGCAGTTGTCTCCTTATGTAGCTATTAAACTTGGATTTCCAGACTTGTTTCATTCGTTGTTTATTTATTTGTTAACCAGGTAGCTGGACTAAGCGAACTGACCCTTTTAGGTCATTACATGAACTGCAAGACCAAAATGACAATAATATATAAGAAAAATTTACAAAATGAAAACATTTATATGCACAGTTTACAACGTAGGCAACTGAAGAGATAGAACAGTTATTACAAATGAATGGTTGAATAAACTGGTCACAGTGGCCATTGTGGATTATTCCACATCTTTCTTTGGCAGAGGATTGGCTACAGGTTGGGGGCTGGCTTTGACTAATTTAATTATTTTGCTCTTCAGAATGTAGCAATTCAGAATGTAGGCACTCAGAAGGGCCGTATCAGAATGTAGACAGTTCTGACTATAGAGAGATAAGTGGGTTGATATTAGTGGGTGGGAATGTGTTTGTGTGAGTGTTGTCAGATTAGGGTTAAAGAAAGAATTAGGTAAGGAAACTAGCTTTAATGTTATGTATTTGTGTGTGAGTGTTGTTAGGTTAGGGTTAGAGACAGGGTTAGTTAAGGATGATGACTTTAGTATTGTGCTTGTTTGTTGGCAGATTTGTCTGTACCTGAGCCTGTCTTGTGTAGTGGTAATGTTAAAAAAGGGTGTATCTGAGGTAAGATGTAGGTTTAGGGCAAAGCCTCTCTGCCCACTTTCCTAACAGATGCTAACCCTAACTATGCTCTTGCCCCTTACCTTATGAAAAAAAAACTTTCCATAACAGTAGCGCTATTCAGAGAAACCATCCCCCAGATTTACTAAATTTCCATGCAGGACTAGCTTAGTCCTGCATGGAACTGATGGTTTAGGAGCAGGATGGCAGCGTGCCATGCATATTAATGATGCATGCTGCCCGAGCTCCTAAGCTTACACTGAGCGTGTAAGAGTGCAGGGGGCGTGTCTGAGAGCAGAGCTCTCAGAATAAACACGTCCCCACAATGTAGAACAGCAGAAAGGGGAATGCAATGAGTGAGACTGCTCACAGGTGACCGCACATCCCCACTAACAGTCCCCCTTGTGTATAACAGCAACAAAATATAGAAATAAAATGATGAAACCTTTTTTTTTAAGCATCTGATTACAGCTATATGTAGGTGCCCATCGCTTAGCTACAGTTAAAGCAGCTTAAAAAGCTGAAGAGGTTAACAAGGAAGATATATGCAAATGAAGCAGCAGAGTAATAGTATAGCAGGCAGAGCATTCACCTTACCAGGAGACATTCCTGGTTAGAGTCCCACTGCAGCACATCCAATTTTACATGCCAAAGCATATTATGACCAATATTTTTGTTGCATAACTCAATAACATATATTTATGAAATGGAGTACTGCAGTAAATGCACATGTGAGGTGTCAGTGTCATAATGAATAAGACACTAGTAAACAGGCCTAAGAACCAGTAAGCAGTAGTAAGCATATGTAAGCACTAGTAAGTGAGTGTAACCCCGTTTGCACGGCGGTAAGCAATGCCTACACTAGTAAGCAGTTCTCAAGCTAACTCTTTGTAAGCAGATGTAACGGCAGGTTAGCAGTGGTTACCACTGTGCAAACCCGCTTACAACTGCCCAAAAGTGCCTTAATCACTCTGTATCCAACAGCCCTTGTTCTGCCCATCAACAAAATAAACAGCCATGCAGAGCTCGAACCCAGGACCATATACACCATAGTTCCAGTAGTTATCCATCAAGCCATCACAGAAGTACAAAAGAATGAGGTAGTAGCAAATAAGTCCTTACCATAGTATAAACAAACTGAAACTGCAAAAGGCATCAGTATACAGTCATATGTGCCATAATCCACTACATAACATAAGTATGTGAAATGGAGTACAGCAGTAAGCCCAGAAGTGAGGTGTAATTGTAATAGAGTGTTGAAGTCCCCAATAAAACACAAGAACCCCACAGAGTGTACGTACACATCAATCAGGGATACCAGGCATACATATAAGGTGAAATGAATAATACCACAATGCCAAAAAGGCATTATAATGAAAGTCTAATGTAAGTAACGCTAAGCTTTGCACAGGCCAGCTTAGGAGGTGTGAGCAATGTGTAGACCAGCTAACTCATTGTGCCAAGTGGTATAACTCCTGCACTCTCCAAACTTTTGACCCCCTACTCTAACCTGAACTCACTTTGTTCCTCCAGTAAACTACTAGTAACTTTAACTAAATCCAACAACCTTGCTGGTGACTCCCTCTTCTCTAACACCCTTGGCAAACACTGGAATCAACTTCCTACTGAACTTACTTCATTCAACCTATTCATTTCAAACAAAAAACAAAAGCTACCTTAAAAATCAAAAATTATGTCCATTAACTCTCCCTAACTAACGACTAACTCTCTCCTCCTTCTCTCCTCCTCCCTCTCCCTCTCCTCCTTTCCTTCTACTTTCTGTATGACCATCTCTTTGACCATCCTAACTCTCTAACTTAACTCTCTATTATCTTTACCTTTTGTTTTTATTTTTACTCTCTTTATATATTTTTGTTTTCTTTCATCTTCACTCTTTCTCTTCAGTTTTTTCTCTCCTCTCTTTTACTCTCCTCAGATAACCTTCCTATAAAAATATAATTAAATTTAGTTTTAACTTGTATTTGTGGTATTGAAATTTGTGATGTCATCCATGTTATGTGTATTCATGATGTCCTCCCCCCTATCTTTCCATTCCCCTATTTTTGTTTCCTCTTTCTTTCCTCTTTTTTTGTTTATTTTTTTTTGTAAATGTTTTTGTAAATTTGTGGAGCATAACCCTTTAAACAATGCCAATCTGAGGGAAGCAGGTTAGCCCATACTGTAGCCTTTTCAAAACTGGCCAATCACGGAAAAGTGCAGGTAATCAGCCCTACTTAAACCCAAGAGGCAGGAATACATCTCATAACTGGTTGCAGCTTCCCCTTACAGGCACTATGGCAGTAAGGGGAGAAGGAGTGCACTTCCGGGTGCAGCGCTGGTGCATCCAGGATTCCAAGGTCATGGCAGGACTCCTAGTTAAAGACCATACACAGAGACTGCTGCAGAGCCAGTACCAGGGCTCCCAGTATAAGGCAGAGGCCTAGGACCATCTCGCCCGTGACCTCACCAGTGCCACTGGCATACCCTGAACTGGTGAGCAGGTCAGGCACCACTATTCTGACCTGAAGCGGTGGAAAGGGGACCTCTTGGAGGAGTGACTCCAAGAGGCTAGAGCATCAGGGGATGTGCAAGACATGTATAAGTATCACCCCAGTATGTGTCTAATAATTGCCAGCTCAGATATATCATGGGTAGGTATGGCTAAATATTCCTCTTATGTCCCCCACAGCTGCAATGGAGTGGGACACGAACCAGGAGGCCCACCTCAGCCACCTGGCGAGTTTGCAATGTGAGGCAGTTCAGTAATAATCATACTTTTACTGTCATAGGAAATAAAAATAAAAGTAGTAGTAAATTAATTGCTAGTATAAAACCTGTATTGTTCAAGGCAAGTACTGCATACACTAGAGAATATGGCAGGAAGAGTTTCATATTGTTTGTATATCAATAAAAGTGTAATATCCTGACAAAACAGGTCTAACTGCTGGACTGCATGTGTATATTCTGGTATCATATGATAATGTAGATTTGCAATCATGTAATAGTACGGTTGAATTAAGCACTGTTACCCACACCATGCACCATAAATTGAATGCGTAGGAATGCCTGTATATGACAGGTGTAATCCCCAGAGGCCATTTAGTACAACTGAAAGACACATAGACAGTAAACAGGGAAAATGCAGACAACAAAAAATGAATAGCACATGCAGCTGAGATGTGAACTGTTGTTTATTTAGAACACACAGGCATGGTTCGAATCCTGCCAGTGGTAATAGTCTGCATACAGAATCATACTCCACAACTGTACAGATATGTCCAGAATGTCTATTAATTAATTAATTATTAATAAACATTCCTCTCACACGTCTGTCAAATACCAACACTGTGCCCAGAAATACAAGAATGATATGCAGTTGCTGTGAATAATGAGGTATTACACATCATTGTCACCCACAATGGCCTACAACATATAACTGTCTAGGAAGTCTGTATAAGAGTGTTGTTATACAAGGTCAGAATGCATAAGCACAGGGTCTTAATAAGACAGAAAGCAGATTGGAGATATACAGCAATATCAATATAGCAGACACAACTGTGATGGACAGTTTTTAACTTGTAGCAGACACAGCCATGATCTGAATCCTGGGAGTGGAATTAGACTGCATACAGATTCATACCCCACAACTGTTCACATGAGGCCAGAATGTCCAGTATATGTGCCCATATCTGCTGCCTGTCCCCCTGGTAAGTCTGTGGGATGATCCCAGATGTGTAGCCAGCAAACAGGGAATACAAGTGATTGTCAACCATCATGAGAACACACCTGTCACTGTAGCAGCCCCCAAAACTGTTAGGAGAGTAATATTTCAAGTATGTCCTATCTACACTACCATGTGTCAAGCTGTGACCAGAATGTGTACAGTAACAGAGTGAGATGTATGTGCATAATATTAATGTGCAATCTGGAACTTTGTGTGGCAACAGTCAGGTAGTGCTAACAACCATTGCTCCCACAAGTACGTTGGATACAGACACTGTGCTGAGAAATACAGACCAATATAACCTGTGCTAGTACTGTCCACTCTGGTAATGTAGGGGATTGTGAGTGTTGCAGTTTCTCTGAATAATAAAGTATCACTGGTCATTGTCACCCACACTGTGCTAAATAATATAACTGTGTAGGAAAGCATGTATATGTGTGTGTCAGGTCACTAAAGGTGAAAGAGGGCAATATTCTAGATATGTCCAGGCACAACAGCATGTGGTCAACCCATGGCCAGAGTCTGTGCAGAAAGAGTTGGATAGCATAGTGCAAAACATCACCCCAGAATCCGGGCGTATGTGTACAAACAGTTAGTCAGTGTTAACAAACATTCCCTCCACAGGTATACCAGGTAAGAGGTGTATACTGCAATTAAAACTGGTTCATGTGTAATGACGACAACAGCCATATCACTGTCCACAATAAGGCTATAGGGTAGTGTAGTAAGACTTGAAAGGTACAGATAACACCACTGACTAGGAAAGTAATGTGGACTACAGGAATATACTACTTGTTAATTGACATCTACCCCCCCCACCTTATCACCAACAATAGTCAACATGCCCACCCCAACTGGTATGTACTGACTCTGATAATGTCCAGTTGTTTAATAAATATTTTAATGGTTCCCATGCATGTGCCATATTGAATTATTCCAACATTGTTGACATGGTGCCATCAACATACCTGCATGTTGTTCTTATTACCATTGTGGTCCCAAATATGCATGTGTTTTGTTTGCTATGCAACTGTTCCGTATCTGGTGTCTGGGTTAATGAGAATATCTATGCATGCTGTTATACCTAACCCTGAAATGTGTTGACTATTACTAACCCATATAGGATGATGAAATCTAAATACTGTAGCACGCTTGGGAAGGCCAGTCCCAGCGGACCCACCTGTCCTACCTCAGCTGGCCGTGGCACTGGGCAACAGCATGTCTGGGGCCCAACCCTGGGCCTCCCTGTCTGTTGGTCCTGCACCACCTTCAGGTGAAACCACCTCAGGGGATGGGGATTGCCCCCCCAGGAGTGGGCACGCACAGGCACCTGTCACCCGTCACCAGGTCGGGGTCATGGTGCGTAGAGCAATCAACGAGCAGCTTGGTGATCTACGCCAGCTCGAGGGCCATGTATCGTGATTAGAGAGTCAGCCTGGCTCTGTGGCTCAGCTCCCAGCACAGCCACCTTTGGGGCTGTGAAGGTGCAGTGGTGACTGCCCATGGGTGGGGACTTTAGTCCCACTGTTACCACTAGGGGGCTTGTGGGCTTCTGATATCTCAACACCCCTCCCCATCAAGGTGTTTACCCCCCACATGTGTCATATACCGCCCTTGTATGTGTCTTGTGTGCCTTGTCTGTTAACCTACCCAACCTACCTCCCCAAATATACCTACTACCCATCCCCAACATCCCACTCTCACCTAAAAAAAAATAAAAAGGGCAATCTGTTCCCACAAAAAAATCTCGCCCCATACATAGCTGTCCATTTCGCACATGTCTACTAGACACATGTAATCTGGTCTAATTGGCATCACAACTTATTATTGTTGTCCTCACTCCTCTCCCAGGGGTTTGAGTGTCAAAATCTACCTCCAAATTCAGTGTATATGCACAGCTGTTGCTGTAGAAGAAATGGGCAGCTATGGACCTTCCTTACACCCTTCCTGATCATCCCTAGCTATTTTCCCCACTGTCTTTTCCTCTTTGTGCCCATTTTTCACCACTTTTCTATCAACCCTTTTTTCTTTTCTTTTAAAGAAATTAGCACGGGGATAAGTGGGAGTAAGCACTTTTAAGCAGCAGTAAGCGGTTCTAAGCCTGTTTGCACGGGGGTAAGCACTGCCTACACAGATTAAGCAATTTAGAAGCTAACTGAGTATAAGAAACTGTAACTGGAAGTTAGCAGTGCTTACCGCCACGAAAACCCGCTTACAACTGCTTTAAAGTGCCTTAATCACTCTGTTATCCAATGCCCCATGTTCTGCCCAGCAACAAAATAAACAGCCTCTGGAAGACTCAAATCCAGGAGCCTGCACATCAAAGACAAAGTGATTTTCCACTAAGCCATGCCCCACATGCATAAATCCGTTGTTTTCTGAAACATATCATCCAGCCCAGTCATGCAACAGTACAGAGAATGTATACCAACATTTAGATGTATATGTGTGTGTAAATATATTAATATCTAAACAGATACAACATATATATGTGTATATATATATATATATATATATATATATATATATGTATATATGTAGAAATATATACATATATATAAATATATATGAACATATATACATGCAAATACCTACATTGACACATATATATGTCTACACCTATATGTCTACATATACACATCAAGTTACATATATGTACGCAGATATATATCTATGTAGGTATATACGGACATAGTTATATATATGTAAGCAGATATATGTATCTATATAGGTATATATGGTAATACATCTACAGATAGCAATGGTAGATTAACAAAAACATATATGTCCACATGCACTGTTAATGGGTTTGAGAGGCCCCAAACAATTTACGTCTTGTACGAAAAGGCATACCCCCCCAACAGCCAAACACGGCTGCCCTGCAATACACTACCAAGTGTTGCAGATTCCATAACCAGGACCTGACATGACATGGGCACAAGATGTTAACAGTACTACATCCCATCTGTATGATGTCAGGCTGGTATTGGCAACATATAATGCAATACAGTCTGCCTCCCATAGGAAATATAAAATGTGGAAGTTCTCAACATCCCCAGGATACATATACACAAACACATATATGCAGATACAGATATACATATATATATATATATATATATATATATATATATATATATATACATGTGACTACACATACACATGCAAAGGTATGTACAGTAAGATACATATGTAGAAGGTGCACACAATATGGAACAACTAGTATGCCTACAGTTAACACCCTAACAACTGGACACTGGATGAGCCACCCATACAAATGACATTCGATGCCTGCAACATATACCCACATAGGATAAAACACCACACACAGGCTTGCAGAAATGGAATATCTCTATTTGTGTACTATTACACATGTATATGCCATGTCACATAGCTGTTCAGACACTGACATCCATATTAACAGAGTAATGTAACTGTGAAACAGTTATACTAATGCAGTAGTCTGGAAAGGTCCACAACTCTTGCTGTCCAGGCCAAGCCCTCAAAATCGTACAATAATGAAGACAGACTGGGCCACAGGATACCACACAATCAACAGTAAGTGATGCAGGTGTATAGTCCAGCAGCCTCTAGCTACACTCTGTACACAATCACTAGGTGGTAAAGACTTCAGTTGACCAAATGGGATGTAACTGTTACATAACAAAGCATAACTGACACCATCACAGGCACACTGGCAAACAGAAAAGTCTGTATGGCAGAAGGCAGTATGCCTGCAGTAACCCACTTTATGTAAGTAATGTCAAGTTAGGTGAAATGTATGATACTGTACATCCAGATACCTTAAGGCAGCTCACCCCTATCTCCACGTTTTTAACAGCCTAGATTATGTATGGTGCACCCCCCCCGACTCAATAATACAGGGCCATATACCACTGTTACATACACTGGCCTCTGGAGTGCATATGGGCACTCATGTACTGGGTAGGTGAAGCCCACACATATATGGCCCCAGCCCCACCATATGTGTGGGGGATACAACAGCAGTGGACTGATGGCAGGAATGGTAGCATGGTATATGTATATGTGCATATGTATCACTATCTGTATATGTGTAGACATATAATGCTCTGTATATGTATATATCTGGGTATGTATATGCATATCTATGTACATATACGCACCCATCTATATATGCTGATATGTACATGTGTAATTATCTATATAGATATCTGGATAATCATATGTACATATATATTCACCATATGTTCTGAACATATGGTGTAGCCCCCTCAACTCAGCCCTATAGTCACAACTTTGCCAGTGCAAGGTAGTGCAAGGGAATGTCAGATATGTATAGCGGGTATATTAGTAGACTATTGCTACTGTAACAGGGATTGTCTTCACAGACATGGTGTGTGTGGAAGGTCACATCTGATTTTCACATGAGCACCATTGCCTACTGACAGACATCCTAAGGAGATCATAGTACAGTACCGCTGCAAGCATGTAATGCTCCTGTGGACTACAGCAGAGATATTGGCCAATAGATGTGGACATTCTGACACACTCTGTACAGTCCAGTGATATACACAGAACCCCTTAGTGCAGAACATGTGGACCAAGCCTGACAATATGGATGTTAACAGCCATGTAGATGGGTATAACACATAACGACTGGTATACATTCACCCCCATAGGTTATGCATTCATGCACCCCTGTCTGTCCTGACACAAAATAACTGCTGGTACAGAGGTGCCATGGCCACATACTACCCACTAGATATTGACATACATCTGTACAGCATCCCACCATTCTGTCTGACATACACGACTTTTAAGGGAGGCGTGGCAACAGTACATCTGGCAAGTATCTGGACATGACATCTCACTGGGTAAGTACACTAAGCTGCTAGGCATGTAACAAAGCACTGTGCAGGCTACAGGCAAACTGGCTCAACACTGGCCTACATCTCCTATGGGGGAATGCACATGTACCTGCATATATAGCAGGCTCTACAGGCATGTCACAGAACATAGTAAGATACACCTGTGTGAAAGTGCATAACCACAGCAAATTTGAACACAGCCACAGCCACATATGGTAAGCTAGCATAATATTACAGTATATGGACTCTCTGTCCAACACCATCCATATTGCTCACCACACACTAATCTACATATACTGGACCACTACACAGTGTGACCTGATGCCTGTCTGTGGTATGGGACACAAACATGTTAACAATACACACACATTACTGTTGTAACACTTCTGCAGTTCACGGATACATGCTCTGTGGGTGGCCCCAGCCTCACCATATGTGTGGGGGATACAACAGCAGTGGACTGATGGCAGGAATGGTAGCATGGTATATGTATATGTGCATATGTATCACTATCTGTATATGTGTAGACATATAATGCTCTGTATATGTATATATCTGGGTATGTATATGCATATCTATGTACATATACGCACCCATCTATATATGCTGATATGTACATGTGTAATTATCTATATAGATATCTGGATAATCATATGTACATATATATTCACCATATGTTCTGAACATAGGGTGTAGCCCTACCTCAGCCCCTATAGTCACAACTTTGTAGTGCAAGGGGATGTCAGGTATGTATAGCGGGTATATTAGTAGACTATTGCTACTGTAACAGGGATTGTCTTCACAGACATGGTGTGTGTGGAAGGTCACATCTGCTTTTCACATGAGCACCATTGCCTACTGACAGACATCCTAAGGAGATCATAGTACAGTACCGCTGAAAGCATGTAATGCTCCTGTGGACGACAGCAGAGATATTGGCCAATAGATGTGGACATTCTGACACACTCTGTACAGTCCAGAGATATACACAGAACCCCTTAGTGCAGAACATGTGGACCAAGCCTGACAATATGGATGTTAACAGCCATGTAGATGGGTATAACACATAACGACTGGTATACATTCACCCCCATAGGTTATGCATTCATGCACCCCTGTCTGTCCTGACACATAATAACTGCTGGTACAGAGGTGCCATGGCCACATACTACCCACTAGATATTGACATACATCTGTACAGCATCCCACCGTTCTGTCTGACATACATGACTGTTAAGGGAGGCGTGGCAACAGTACATCTGGCAAGTATCTGGACATGACATCTCACTGGGTAAGTACACTAAGCTGCTAGGCATGTAACAAAGCACTGTGCAGGCTACAGGCAAACTGGCTCAGCACTGGCCTACATCTCCTATGGGGGAATGCACATGTACCTGCATATATAGCAGGCTCTACAGGCATGTCACAGCATATGGTAAGATACACCTGTGTGAAAGTGCATAACCACAGCAAATTTGAACACAGCCACAGCCACATATGGTAAGCTAGCATAATATGACAGTATATGGACTCTCTGTCCAACACCATCCTCATATGTGCCACTCACACACTAATCTACATATACTGGACCACTACACAGTGTGACCTGATGCCTGTCTGTGGTATGGGACATATGTGTGTATGGTCCTACAAACATGTAAGCCAATGCAGTAACATACAGTGGAGCAGCATGTAACATCAGATAGGACAGGACCTAGAACGATGACATCTACCACAGTCTGTACACAGGCCAAGGTACATATTAACAATACACACACACTCGACATTCACCATAAGTACAAAGACCTCAGTACTGTAAATACAACCACAGAATGTCCAGGTTATGTTATCAAATATAACCCCTACTGTACATAACATGTGTAGCAGTCTGATATCTCACTAGCTTGTTATCAGATATGATGACACTAATTATGGTGTACAGCACATATGCACCTCTTAATGCATGACATGTGTACAAAGGGTGACAGAGTTGTGGCTGGAAGTGCATACACAGGGCCGATATTGACATGTTGCTGTGATAACATCATGCATTTACTGTTGTAACAGGGTTTGCCGCAGCATATGAGGGATATGAAGTCAGTAACTCTCACAGCTTTTACCATCTACAGACAGCAATCCTCACACTACCTTCTGCAGTTCACGGATACATGCTCTGTGGGTAACACATGAAACCAAAGGCAACACACACTGCCCAGTCTGCAGGTGACCCTACAGATGGGGAGTCCTCATAAACATAGAACTGACATAGCAGGTATTAATACATGTAGGATAGCCATATCCGCACATACCATGTTAAACCAACATTACTCCGAATGCAGTATAGCAGCACTTACAGTCTGTAGTCAGGTCAGGCACATCTCCCTCCTGTGTGTTGGCCTGTTTCCACAGTGTATGTTGTCAAAGGTAAATCCCCAATCCATCTGAGATGCTGTTTGCCAAACAACAGATCGAGTTCCTGCTCACAGTGAATGACAAGGCCCAACACCAACATGATGTTCCTAGATATTGGAGTTTGTTTCCATGCAATTGGCTATGGGAATGTTACGACAGCTGTTCCACATGCAATCAGCTAGGGGAGGACTGCAATTCGTGCAGAGGCCATCAGCTGATCATGAGCATTACCTAAAATACACATGCTGCTGCCTAAGCAAAGCAGGTGTAGGTCTCCACATCCAACAATGAGGGAGTGAGAGATGCAGACAGAGGCAAAGAAAAGTCAGGGAGGGGTGGGAGAGTAAAACTTAAGCATGTTTGTGTTACACACCTACCAGCACAGGGTATCAAACCCCTGATGACGTAATATCACAGTTCTATGCAGTTATTGGATGTGCCACATAGGCTACCTGTTGTGGAGCTCTCAGAACATATATGTGATGGTGAGTGACATCTGCAACAGGGATATGGTAGCTATACAGTAGGTGAAGTACACATGCCTGTCTGCATGAACAGGTGCCAGTGTCAACACAGCCACACTCTTACAGGGACACGCACACATTGACACACTTGGCAGGACCAGGACTACAACTCATTACTAGTGAGATTGCCACAACACATTACTGTGCAGGTATCACATGCATCACATGGGTCATACGGAGGTTATATGGGCAAAGGGTATGGGGAGGTGTCTGACATCAGACAGCATGTTTCATTATGCCAATGGGGTTGTAGTGAGTGTGGCTGTGATCATATGCATCATACAACACACACGCAAACACACAGGGTGCCTGTACTGACATGCATGGGTGCATTTCTGCAGGGGTGTGTGGTGGTTGACTGTGCCAGATAGCTAAACAAGGCTAGATGATGGGTATACCTTGGCATCAGGCCACATGACAATGGTCTGCATTGTGGCTCAGGGCTGTAGTTTCTGCATTTGCCCACACAGGTGAGTATTGTATCCCCCATCCAGTCACCTGGGTGACTATTGTGTGTGGCCAATGCTGTGCATCACTTGCCATGTATGTGTTCCTTAGTCCATGACATGGACGGTGTCTGGGATGTGCACACCTACCACATGCATGTACAGTGACATGTGGGACTGTACCTGGGGTGTCTGGCCAATGTTGTGTATACAGATTATCATCAGATGTGCCAGTTTTGGCCACCTGTGAGGGGAACCGGTAATGGACAGCAGGTTTACCCTGCACCTACATTGATAGCATTTTAACAGCATTCCCTGGTGTAAGTGGCATCTTTCCATACAGGGCATGTTTTCAGGCATAATATGTCCTTTGTGGGTCACATGTGATGGCACCACAGGTGTTGCAGGTGTCCAGTGGGGAACATAGGGAAGGTGCATTGTCTGCATGCACGTGCCTATTGGACAGATGGACAGGGTGCCATGCCCTCTGTAGCCCATTGCAATCACTCCATAGTTACTATCAGTGGCCAGTATGCAGTGTACTACCCACATATCGGCTGTTGCCTAGGCATGTGTGTGTGTATGAGACATGGGTTGAGATTGTGCTCTCCGTAATACTGGAGTTGCTAACTGTGATTGCCTGGCCTTGATGTCACATGTATGGGTATGGATTTGCACCCCAGCCTCTCGACTATTTCACATCTGTTATCCCTGTATGGTGGACATTGTGATATATAGTAGGGCCACCATATAAGAAATTTGCAAAACCCATGCCACATCACACACTCACCTGTCATGTCTGGGAGTAGAACCCCTACTTAGCTAATTTATTACACTACAGCACTACACAGTTATAGTAAACACCACAGAGATTACTGGAGTACTCCTTCCCCAAAGGTGTATATCACATTGGATGACATCAGCAGGATTGCCATAGCAGGACGTTCGAATTGTAGTGAGTGTGGCTAGGCTAAAATGCATTGCTCCCTACACAGACAGTGACACACACACACACAAAACATCCACAACCAACATGCATGGGTATAAAACCCCTAACAGAGGTCTGTATCACACTACAGCATGGAGCTATTACAGGATGCACCACAGGAATTACAGCATGGAGCTATTACAGGATGCACCGCATGGATTACAGAGTGGAGCTATTACAGGATGCATCACAGAGATTACTGGAGAACTCCTTCCCAAAGGTGTATTTCACAATGAATGACATCAGCAGGATTGCCAAAGTAGGGCATTTGAAATGTATTCAGTATGACTAGCCTAAAGTGCATTTCTCCCTACACAGACATTGAAACACACACAAAACATTCAGAACTGTCATGGGTGGGAATAGAACCTTACCAGAGTTCTATATCACACTACAGCAGTACGCAGTTATGGCTCATGCTACAGAGATTACTGGGCTGCAGTCTTTACAGAGGTGTACTACTAGGTGGATGACATCAACAGCCTTGCCAAAGTTGAGCATTTGAATTGTAGAGAGTGTGACTACCCTAAAAAGCATTGCGCTTTACATAGACAGACACACACACAAACACACTTGCCAGGTCTGGGATTAGAACACCAACCTAATTAATTTATTACACTACAGCAGTATGTCATTACAGGGTACTCTACAGAGATTACTGGGTTACCATCTTCACAGAGGTGTATTTCTAGGTGGATGACATCAGCAGCCTTGCCAAAGTTGAGCATTGGAATTATGGGGAGTGTAACTACCCTAAAAAGCATTGTTTTCAGCACAAACTTGCCAGGTCTGGGGTTAGAACACCTACCCCACTACTTTATCACACTAAAGCTGTATGCAGTTACAGGATGCACTACAGAGATTTCTAGTCTACAGCCTTCACAGAGGTGTATTTCTAAGTGGGTAACATCAGTAGCCTTGCCAAAGTTGAGCATTTGAATTGTGGGGAGTGTGACTATCCTAAAAAGCATCACTCTCTACACAGACAGACACTCACACTTGCCAGGTGTGGGATTAGAAGACTTACCTAACTAATTTATCACATTACAGCAGAGCACGGTTTCAGGACACATTACAGAGATTTCTGGGCTACAACTTTCACAGAGGTGTATTTCTAGGTGGATGACATCGGCAGCCTTACTAAACTAGTGCATTTCAATTGTAGGAAGTGTGGGACGAGCCATGGAGATTACTGGGCTACAACTCTCCCTAAGGTGTATTTCACAGTGAATGACCTCAGCAGGCTTGTCATTGTAGGGCTATGGGGAGGACAGTGTGTGTGTATGGGCCATAACCCATTCATCTAGAGATTGACACACCACATGCGGGCACATACAGGGTCATATTTCATGAGGTACATGTATACAGATGCTAGATGACACCTTCCTTGTACAGTCATGTTGCACAGCTACCACATGCACCACATAGTCTGTACTGCTGACAGATACCCGTGGCTAGTATCTACAGTGAGTGACCTCTGAACCTCATGTGGTTGTGGCCCTTTGGCTCTGTGCTGGGTGGGACAGGCCTGGATGGCTCCTTGTCACAGTCACCCTCTTCCTCACATCTATGTACATCTACCTTTGGCTTATTATAGTGTGCTGTCCTTAGATATATGTCTGTATTCCTGTCCACTGTGTGTGCAAAGCATGTGTGGTGCATACTGAGGAGTGTCTGCACTAACATCTGCAACTGCCAGTTATGTCTGGTCCACTGGTGTTTGCAGACAGGGCCTTCATGTGTTTAAGTGTGTGAGCATCCCCAGTATGACCTTTCAGTTTGTTGTTGACTGACATTGCCTTCATTTCTGTAAGTGTGTGAGTATGCCCAGTATGCCTATCTCTACTGAATGTGTGGATCAAGTCCAGGTAGTCTGTATTGCAGTGCT
The DNA here is from genome assembly GCF_019279795.1 of Protopterus annectens. Lineage (NCBI taxonomy): Eukaryota > Metazoa > Chordata > Ceratodontiformes > Protopteridae > Protopterus > Protopterus annectens. The sequence goes on along the minus strand of NC_056737.1, from coordinate 586,945,817 downwards.
GACCTATGTGTTGTACACCTATAGGTAGCATACCGCTTCTGCAATGTGTCCGTCGATCACATGGCATTGACTGTTACTACATTTCTACATGGGATGGGGGGCACACGTGCCTATTTCTACACTTCTTCACAGGATTGGGGGGCACACCTGACTGTTACTACATTTCTATGTAGGATGGGGTGGGGCACACCTGACTATATCTACATTTCTACACAGGCTTTGGGGGGCACACCTGACTGTTACTACATTTCTATATAGGGTGGGGGGCACACCTCACTACTTCTACATGCCTACACAGGATTGGGGGGCACATATCTGTTACTTCAGGTCTATGTAGGATGGGGGAGGGGCACACCTGACACTTGTACACATTTGCTATGGCTGTACTGGTATGTCAGGTCCTCCATTTCATTCTGTAGTCTTACCTATCATGCTGCCTAGAGGCATACCAGTGTACTACAGATCTTAGCTTTTATTTACCTACATATTAGTTTCAGACTTCCTACCCTTCAGGAGTGACAACCCACTGCCTGATCTGCTGTCGTCTGTCTGTGTAGGCCTGGGGGGGGGGTACCCATAGGCATCATTCAGAGGCCATAGCACAGCCTTTGTTTGTGTTTGTCTACACCTGTCCTGTTGGCTATGGTTGTTGTTGGGGATGTGAACCCCCCTGACTGGCATGTGTGAGTCACTTACCTTGTCGGTGTCCCATTACTGAGGGCGGTGCTGCAGGGCTGCCTATGTCGGATGGAAATAGTACACTCCCCACTCATGGTTGAGCACAGATTTGGCATCCCTTTTACCGTATGTGAGAGCCGGAGAGAGTTGTCATTCCCTGGGTCCCTCCTGTGTCAGTGCATGTGCTATGCATTGCCTCTTTGCCAAGGCCAGGGCATACCGGGCACACCTCCTTCTGCCTACTGGGACAGGCTCAGGTTGTTCCTCCTTTGAGTCACTCTGTGCAGGCCATGGCAATGATGGGGGGCTGTGTGGCCCTGCACCATGCTGTTCCTGCTGCAGCTGTTTCTGCAGGATCATATTGTGTAGCATGGCACATACAAGAGCAATTTGGGTACATGTAGCTGGTGAGTACTACAAGGCTCCACCGGATGTGTCCAGGCACCAGAGCCATGACTTGAGCATCCCAAACACATGCTCTACTATAATTATTGTCTGTGCTTGTGCCTCATTATGGAGTTCTTGTTAGGGTGTGTGTGCATTTCTGATGAGTGTCATCAGCCACAGCTCCAGTACATATCCAGCATCCCCCACTAGGTGACCGTCAGGGATGTCCCCATTGGCAAATCTCTGGTACAGCTGCATCAGATGCCAGATGTGGGAATTGTGATAGCTTCCAGGGCATCCAGCACATGCATTCATTATTATGCCCTGGGCATCGCACATGACCTGGCAGTTGATGGATGGGAAGCCCTTGCGGTTGATGTAGACCCTACCCTGCTCACTGGGTGGTACTTTGATGCATATGTGCATGCAGTCTATATCACCCACTTCCTCAGGGTATTCTGCTACTTGGTGGAACAGTTGCATATTGCTGGACAATGCCTCACTGGTGTTGGGGAAATATACGTGCTCACCAACATGTGCTAACATGGCATCCGGGAACTGATGGAGTACCCTGGATGCTGATGCCTGTGAGATCCCCATCATATCCCCAGTTGGCCTTTGGAAGGTACCAGTAGCTAGTATTCTTAGGCCTATACATACCTTGGTATCCACTCTGTTAGTTCTATGTGTGAGGCGTGGCCGGCACAGCTCAACAATTTGCTCTAGGAGGTCCCAGTACATCCTATAGAACTCCACTATCTCCAGCTCATGTAGTCCCTGGTAGGTTACCCTGGGTCTGTACACTCTTCCCCATCTCCTCACTGTGGGTTGGTCGACAGCATTCACATCCTCACCACCCTCAGCCTCTTCCACAAGTTGTTGTATGATAGCTATTGCAGCCCTTATAATTTTGCTGCTGTGAGTGTTAAAGTTCCCCACTTGTTTACACCGGTGGTGTAGAGTGTGGGGAAAACCAGAGGGGAAGGTGTTTGCATAGTTTATAGTAGTGTTCTGGGCTGGGCTGGTCTGCAGCCTGTGTAATTGGCTGGTTCTGATACATTTCTCCTGCGAGCTATGCTAGTTCTCCTTGATTAGCTTCCTACTCCTGCTCTCCCTTCCCATTACCTTCCTGTTTAAGCCCGGGGGCACGCCGTGCAAACAGAGTGCTCAAATGTGCACAGTGCTGCTATTTCCTGGTTTAACTTTTGTTTTCTGCCTTTAAAACCCGGTGTGTGGTGCACACACCCGCTTAGGCATTGTAAAGAGTGCTAGGCAGGTTTAGACACACCCCCTAAGCTAGGTGCAAACCCGAGCCACAGGGCTCCAATCCACTTACAGTATGCCTGACACACACCCCCATGATGCCACCTAACTCCTAGGCTTGCACCAAGCTATTCCTACTCTTACACTGTTGGGACCTGGCTCACATGCTGGGGAAAACTGGGATTCACTATCCTTCCCCTCATTTGCATAGGATTGCCTGCTAATGTATAGTTACATGTCTCACACTGAGCCTCCCCCCTTGGCAACCACTACTCACTGGCCATGTTGTCTTCTGTCTGCCATTGACTTGCATGGCAGAATTGTGATTTTAGTTAGAATAATTAATTTAGGTTCATTTTGTTATTTTCCCCTCGATCCTGTTTGCGCGCCACTGCCCTACGCTTAAACAGCTGAGATCGGCTAAAAAAATAAAAGTTGCTTTTTGTATTTTTTCTACAGTTTCCAATGTCAGTAGCTTTATACTTGGCCATTGGCATACTTACTACATGATATGCAGCCTTTATTTGGAGCTGTCACAGCTCCGCTTAGGATTTTGCAGAAATGTACTCAGTTACTAACTCAGTACATTTCCACAGATAGCACTGGTCCTGCACGGATGGTTGCAAGCTTTCTGGATTGCAAAATCACCATATTTGCATTGATTTCTCCTGCAAATAGGGTGATTCGCATACAAGGGCTTAGTCCATGCAGGATTAGTGCAGGAGTGCTCGTGCACGCCGCTGCAGGCTGTTCATGGATCGCACGGCAGACATATTGCCTGCTGGAGCTCCTGCATGGATGTTGCATGCCATGCAAGCTTTAGAGAATCTGGGGGCATGTTCTTTGGCATTGCTATGGTTTAGTGGTTTTGTTTTATTTTAATATATTTTAGTGCAAAGTGATGATAGAAGAAGTGTCTTTTACTGTTTTTTTTTTGTGATTAATGTGTACTTTGGGTATATATTGTCAATATTTTGAGTGTCAGTATTTTCACGTGTCTGCATTATGCGCTGTCTTAGTTTGATGTGACTGCGTTTTAAAATATATTTTTTTAAGTATTACAGCTATAAAACATTATAATCAGTCAGTCTTCTTAAGTGAGTTGTGGGTATGTTAAATGATTGTGTAGCTTTGCTATTGCATTTACTTTTACAAGGAAACAGTGCTATACTTACAAGTTGAAATTCTCAGATTTTTGAAAAACATTTATAGAAATTTGATTTCTCCTGTGTATCTGGAATGCTATTTGGACACATGTATTAAAACATTCAGAAATAGGATTCTTATAGTAGTCTTTGCTTCATTAATGAGCAATTTAAAATTGCAACCCCAAAAACTGAAGTAAACTTCTTTGATTGAAGTATCCATGTTATTATTTCACCGTTCTTTTTTTGGTTTTCATTCTACTGTCGATATTGTTGGTATTTTATATGCATTTGCTATCAAGGACTTTCCTTATGTGTAGTATTACAGACATTTTATGGTCTTAATGAACTGGTTTCATTTAATGAATGCTTTATAAGATTATTTTAATTTCTTGGGAACTGCACTCTTAAAAACATCTGTTGGTTGTGTGAATAATAAGTGATTTTACTTTTATATGTTATGAATTTGAAGGAGTACATATGGTAGCTGAAAATGTCTGATTATTTCTTGCACATGAATGAACAAAATACTAAAGGATGGAGTTCTATTTCTCTGAAGTACACTTTCATATTTCTTGCTCATAGTCTCAAAGTCTGTGCTGTACAATACCTACTGTCTGAGTATATCTGACAAAATGACAACTTTATTTAGGTTTCTTGTTTGCTTTTAAGTAACATCAGAATGCCATTACTGCAGTTTGAATTACAGAGTCTGTAAGAGCTTAAAAGTAACTTATTTCTTGACCAAGTATATATGTATTTATGTATGTCCATTTTATCCTAGTCAAGGATTAATGTCAGGAGACAGAAGTTCTTTTGTGCGGTTCAGTTGCTAAAACTGTATTACATCAAATATTAATCGATTAGTATAATAACATGGTGGCTCCAACCTTCAGATGATGATAATATTGAATGGATAATTACTAGTACATTTAAACATTATACATTGTGGTGTGGTAGTTGTATTAATGATGTGTCATTGTTATGAGTCTCAGTGACATAATTTTGACAAAGAATAAATTAAATTTGTTTAAGTAAATTACACAAAGTAGTCACTGAGGGGAGTTGGGCGGCCACGGTGGTGCAGCGGTTAGCTTTGCCACCTCACAGCAAGGGGTTCTGTGGTTCGATTCTCGGCTGGGGTGCCTTCTGTGCGGAGTCTGCATGTCCTACCTGTGGTCGCGTGGGTTTTCTCCGGGTGCTCCGGTTTCCTCCCACATCCCAAAGACATGCAGTAGGTGGATTGGACACTCTAAATTGGCCATAGGTGTGAGTGTGTGCATATGTGTGCCTTCTGTGGAAGGTTGGGCACCGGGCTGACAGCTCGACACTGTAAAAACTCCACTGCCAATCATGAGCGGACAGATGATCTGCTGTGGCAACCGCTAACTGGGAAAAGCCAAAAGAAGAAGAAGAAGTCACTGAGGGGAGTTCAGACAAGCTGACCATAATACAGAAGCCTTATCCTGAAAGTTTCTACATCAGGGAAGCCTCTCTGACTCAAAAGATGGCATTTGCTCGTTCACTTCAGTGGGAGTATTATTCAAAGTGCAGGTTAGTACTATGGAGTCCTGGGAGTTGGCGTATGTCATTATGTGAATGTGTGTGTGTGTGTGTGTGTGTGTGTGTGTGTGTGTGTGTGTGTGTGTGTGTGTGTGTGTGTGTGTGTGTGTGTGTGTGTGTTTCTGTAGAGGCATGAATGAGGCTGAAGTGTGTGTGTGCTGAATTGTGCATGCAAGTGTGTGGGTGACCGTTTCAATGAGTGAGAGTGACTGGAGGCTTATTTATAGGTGTTAACAACTAAACTGGATTGAACTACCCAGCCTATTATCTCTCAACCAGCTAACCACTGCCCACGGTATCATTCATAAACTCAACAACTGCCCTGCTCTCCTTGACCTAGTTCAGCTTAATACTAACCTTAGGTCCCTTAGATCATCTGATAAATTAATTCTAAAGGTAACTAAAACCCAATAACTACTATGGAGACCACCTTTACTCTAATAAAATATCCAAAATCTGGAACTCACTACCCCAACACATCCTAAAAAATCCAGAGTCACAAATTCAAACTACTGCTAAAAGAACCCCTCACTAATCATTGACTATGCTCCTGCACAGTCCCAGGATAATTACACCAGCATGCTATCTCTTACTCTAACTAGATCAATTTGTATGTATACCATCTTACACCCTCCTATGAGAAAGGAGGTTATTATTTTGCCTGTTTCTTTCTTTTTATCAAAATTTGTTCACTAGATTGCATATTGTGAACTAGCCTACTTGTACTTTTAATCAAAATTTTCTGAATTAGTATATTGCATGTAATAGTCTGTTGTATTTTCCACTGCTACTTTCTGTCTGTTGCTTGCTGGAACTTTTCTCCCTGGGTCTCTGCTGAAAACAGGCTCCTGGCCCAGACAGACACTACTCTGCAAAGAAATGTAGATAAATAATAAAATAAATAAGTAAATAAATAAATAAATATCTATGTAGCTTCTGTGTGCTAGCATCAGCCCACACAGATCATTGGCAATGATTTGCACTAGACTATATTCCTTAAGCTGTGGTTGCTTCTCCCATCTCCATTTGAGGTAGCACTGATGAACTGCATCCAGTTGACCTTATGTCCCAGTTTTTCCTCTAGAAACACAGCAGGAAGTTTTGGAAGGCACATGTTAGAACCAGTGTATACAAATATATGCTGTGACTGTCTGTGCTGATGGAGAATGCACACAAAACACTTGACAGGCCAAAATATTGTTTATCATTTCTAAGTGGACAGGGATACTTTAAGGGACCTAGTCAAACTGTGTTGTGCAGAACTGAGAGGTACAAAGCTATGTGTAGCCTTAAACATCTTAGCTGCAGTGATCTTCCAGTGACCTAGAGAAAACATGTTAGGGACATTAGGTGTTAGGCATGATAGGCATTAAATTCATGAATCCTAAATCAGCCCTTTGACATTATCTTAGAAAGTAGAAGGTCATATCTGGTTTCCCAGGACAGCAGAGGAGACACCCAACAACATATGGGTCTTCTTATACATAACTCATTTCCTTGAGGTCATGGGAGCCATTGGCTGCAGTACCCAAAGGACATGGGATACAGAAACAGGATAGGCTTCTATTCCCTGACATATCAGGTGGTCTGTAATATTGACATTATTTGTAATGTGTTAATGCACCACTTTAGTTGTTTACGATTCATATATTTGGCCCACATATGACCTTTACAACCAGTTTGAGTGATAGGACTTTCCACACAGTCACCTGGTTAGTAGGTATACAAACACATCTGATACAATGCACACAGGTACCATGCATGAAAGAAGCAGGCCATAAATAATATGTTGTTTGCAGCACGCACAATATGCCCTAGAGCCATGTTTGATAACTTTGATATGCAACCTTCAGTCCCTGCATGTCACATACAACAGAATACATTTAAGAAACATTTTTCTGCCTCTTAATGTGGTATTTTATAGGTATATATTTCACATGTATATATTTCACATGTATATATGAGTATATTTTGATGCATTTTATGTATGATTCCACTGCATTTTATATATATTTTGGCTTTCTATTTTTTCTTTATACATTTCTCAATGCACTCTGACTGCACTTTTTAATCTTACATTAAATGTGCCATTATGTATAGAATTTTACTATTTTACTGTTCCACTGCTAATCATTAGCAGACCGGAGTTCCGCTGTGGCGACCCCTAACCGGGAAAAGCCGAAAGACACAACAACAACAACTACTATTTACTTATTCTGTATATGATACTGTTTATTAGTTTGGATCCTAATGTATTTTCTCCTATTTAAGCTCAAGTCATGGCTAAAAATAGTCAGCAAACCAGTCCACTTACCTGGTGAACAAATAGTAATAAAAAAAAAATAAAAAAAAAAGAAAGAAAGACACAAGAAAGGAAGTATGAAAATGTGGAAAACCCCAAAACATAGCTGAGCAGGTATTTATACTGGTGAGGGTTCACTCCTGATGGTTAAACACCTCAAGAGGAGCACTTCATTATAATCTGAACGTACGCAGCAAGATAAGTGTTGCGTGTGCCATGCTCTACATTACAGCATTGCCTAAGCAAATGGAGCAAGAGACTGTCATCATAGTAGGACTTTAAATACGAGTCACAGCAGCAGAAGGGCAGTGAAAAGAGGCAGGGGAGAAACCCACAATAACACAACTTCAGCTGAGGCAGAGGCAGGTGCAATACAATGAAGCACTTGGAATAGTGGTGGTGTCTGGTCCACAGCTATGGGCCATGACACAGACAACACAGAAAAAAAATAATCCATCCAGTGTCATTCTCAGGCTATGTATGGTAGTGCATGGACTGGGCATGCTGTGCATCAGACATCAACATACCCAAACAGGATAGGGTTGGGCAGTGCACAATCATCATTTTCTTAGGTGGGGACATAGTGCCAGGTCACTGCAACAATGGATTGTTGGATAAGTTTAAAGAATTTGAGTATAGTAGCCACATACTGCGGGAGTTTGTGTGGGGTTAAGCATCACATCTTCAAGTGTTGGTGTCATGATGCAATGATATTACTATTGTCAGTGTCTGCTGTGGTGGCTTCTAGTGATGGATCTTGATCCAGTCTAAAGTAGGGAAGGGATAGAACCACTGAACCATTTAAGCACCTTAAAGAGGTTTCCCAAATATTGAGCACAAGGATTTGCTCCATACATGACCATGATGCAGCACATAACCATGGATGGCAGGCCAAGTGCTTTCAGGTGACACTACTGCCATTTCACTGTAGTCTGATGTAGGAAAGCTTAACCTCCATCATCTCATATCAGGACCCTCCCACAGCTATGGACTGCATGGCTTGTGAAGGCAGACCAATTGGTGTTTGCAATATTCATAGGTTCATAGCCCAGTATACTAGGCTAAAGACCACCAGGGCCTTTATAAACCTAGCCATGCAATCCAACCCAACTGTGTCCCTATATATCATTGGTGTTTATTAGGAGGGGGTATGTTAGGAAGTTTTTAGACGTTATGTGGGGATAATATGTTAATTTGGGCATTACTGCATGCTCTATCTGTCAGAGATATGGGGGCCAGACCTTAGATAAACTTCCAATTTCCTATCCATCAGTCAGTGTTATGCTTAAATAGGGTTAGGGATGGAGTCTGCTTCACATGGATGTGGTGCCTGTTCCAGAGCATAAAGATCCTTTGAGACACACATCTGTCTCACCAACATGTCTTATTTTTGTCACAAGCAAAATTTAAATCCTTGGATCTTGTGGTTCTGATGTGGTTCATCAGAGCTAGATACAAGGATGCCTTCCTTATATGTCAGGCATAGCTCACCTCTGAGTAACCTTTAGGAGACAGAGTATAATAGAGATAGGGCTTTAAGTTGATCTGAATAGGATGATGTGTTTAAACCATGGATTCTCATGGTAAAGAACCTTTGTGGGTGTTCCAGCTGTTGCATATATTTGGTCAGGTACATGATAAAAGATGCATTATACTCAATGATGGGCCTAATAAGGGCCAAATAAAGTGAAACTATGACTTCCTTTGACCTGGATGCCATACCCTTACTTGTAAGTCAAGCAACATATAATAATTTCCTTACTACCTTGGCCACATGTTGGTCAAAGGCCAAATTCCTGTCTACATATATTTCCTGATTCCTGACTAATTTGCTCAACTCTTTGGGGTGTCCTATCAATGGAGTAGTTAGCCTGGGTGGCAGTTTTCCCGAATGCACTATAATGCATTTCCTGGCACTGAATTTTAGTCCGTGACTTTGGCACCAGTCATTTGTCTGTGTTAGACCCTCTTGCAAAATGTTTGGGTCATTTAGTGAATTCATGATAGCTCCCAATTTGCAGTCATCCACAAACTTGGTCAGTCAAAGGCACATGACACAGCCTTTACCTTTAAGACGTAGATGCCAAATAAGAGCAGTCCCAGCACAGAGACCTGAGGTACCCTGCTGATTACCAGTCTCTTAGTGGAGGAGGTATCACCAATCCTGACTTTCTGCCTTACCCATATCCAGGTAGGTGGTATGCACCATTTCTCCTCATGCTTTGGCTTGGTGACCTTTACAAAGAAGTCCAGCAGGCTCAGTAAGCATGATTTTCTTTTGACAAAGCCAAACTCAGTTTGCATATATTTTTGTTTGTCATTTCCATGGTTTTGCATATTAGACAAGCCAGACTAATAGGTCTGTAGTTTTTGGGGGTTAGTTAATGGTCCACCCTTGTAAAGTGGGATAACCGTTGCAGTCCTTCTTTCTCACGGTACAAAGCTTGTGTCTCGGGGTGTATCTATGGAAGTGACATTTGACATTAGGGACCTCAGGTCAACTGTTGCTCCCAGCCCTTATATACCAGGTCACTGTGTAGTAGGCATACATATTTCCACAAGCCACAGAGCACATGTGCCATGCCCACAGTGCTGTGAATAGCAACCATTTATCCCTTGAACCCTGACCTGCATGTACACTTATTGATTCTGAGTGTTGTAGCCATAGCAGTGATGGTCCTGGTTTCATGGCAGTACAGCACCTCTCTACATGTCTCTACTTTGGTGGGTATGGCCACCTTGGAGGTGATGCACGTAACATGCTGTGTTGTCTGGGGACATAGGTAGAGCTTGTGTGGGTTTATCAGCTGCAGGGTGTCTGTTAAGCTCTAGTGAGACTGTGTACATGGTCACTACTTTTGCAGGGACCTCTGTAATAGTAGATGTTAGTGACCCCTCAATGTGTAGTGTTACAGACAGTATCACTGCAATCACTGCATCATTGGACTGTAACACACTTACATGGCTATTGACAGTGAAATATGCCCTGCTGTCATCAGACCTATGTTGTCTTTTTTTATTGGACTCTCTACCAGTAGAAACTATGGGAACATAAATGCACATGTGTTAGTCCACTCAGTAATGCTTCCAGAACCCCCTGTGGCATGCAGTCCAGTTCACATGGAAACCATTCTACAGAATATATTGAAGAATTTACATAGACATGAAGATTAACAGTGCCCAGAAGGACAGATTGCAGGTAGACCTTGGTCAGTCCCTGACTTGGAAAATGCAGTTGGGTATGCTGTAATTTACTGCAATGGACATTACTAAGGTGACAGTTCCCCTAATGATACATAGGAAGCTATTGTCAAGCCTGTACCCACATCCAAGCCATAACCAGGTATGAGAGGCTGATCACCCTGGCTGGCAAGCACCACCAAAAACTCCACAACATCTGGTAGCCACTGCTGTGTTGGTGGTCCACCTCCTGCAGTGGACATTTCTGTCACTGTGCCCTTTGCCTTTTCATTTCAGATCCATACCTATGACAGGTAAATAGTGCAGCTGCCTCAAGCACCAGTCATTAGGGCTGAGACTGATAACATGGAAGTGGATTGCTAGTATTCACTGAGGATTGGAATATGGTAGCTACATTCTGTTTATTCATTTAAATAGTTGAGGCTGAGCATTGGACATTTAAATATGTACACTATAATAGAAGAACTTAGAAGAACAAGAGCTTCTTTCTTTCTTTCTTTCTTTCTTTCTTTCTTTCTTTCTTTCTTTCTTTCTTTCTTTCTTTCTTTCTTTCTCATTTGCCCCTCATACTTTAGGGGGGTGCAAGTCTGCCTAAGTACCCACTTACCTAGCTATTGATCTGATTCTTTTCTATGGATAATCATATCAATAATCCTCTGTTGCACCTATTATAGACACCTATTATGGCTGTCTACAGCATTCACATATTGCATCAGTCCCTCCCTAATACAGTTCTGAAAATGCTTGTCTGTAGCACCATTACTCAAGGAAGTTGTCGTGTGTGTGTGTGTGTGTGTGTGTGTGTGTGTGTGTGTGTGTGTGTGTGTGTGTGTGTGTGTGTGTGTGTGTGTGTGTATGTGTGTGTGTGTGTGTGTGTGTGTGTGTGTGTGTGTGTGTGTGTGTGTGTGTGTGTGTGTGTGTGTGTGTGTGTGTGTGAGAGTGTGAAGGGCCTTCAGTAGCAATTCATTTCCTGGCTACTAAACATTGCTTGGCATTGTATCTCCCAAATGGCCAATCAAGTGGCTACACACCTGAAGCATCTTGATTGCTGTATGTATATGCTGTGCTGTAGCATGTACATCAGTATAGTCATTGGTTCTCCCTCTTGATGCACCTGGTTAACAGCTATAATTGTTGCTATGCGCAGCCTCACCTCCCATTTAGAGTCTGTATGCATGCGTCTACATACAGCTATGGAACTACATACCCCTTGGGATATGTAATCCCCACAGTATCCTATGTACACAGATTGATAAACCATACACACACACACACACACACACACACACACACACACACACACACACACACACACACACACACACACACACAGATAATATTGTGCCATGCTAGTGTAATATACATTCAAGAAGACTTGTCCTTAACTTTCCATGACATCCACCACAGAATCTGTAGTTGCTGCTGAGGTGCTTTACTAGACAGGATACATTCAGATGTTAATTTGCGCAAGTGTGTGTGTGTGTGTGTGTGTGTGTGTGTGTGTGTGTGTGTGTGTGTGTGTGTGTGTGTGTGCGCGTGTGCATGCACAAGTACATAGTGCAACCATTTCCCACAGATATCACCTTAGCAGAGTCATAGCATGAGTTAAAAAACCCCAAAGTCCTAGCCACAGACTTTTAATTTGTTGCAGTGCATACCTGAGCAAGGCTTTAGTTTGCTGTTGCTGCTTCCCAGTATAAAAAGTCACTGAAGAGCAGAAGGGATAAATGTGCATGCTGTACACTAGCTATATCTAGAAGCAGATCATCTAAAATAACAGGAATATTTTTTTAGCAACAGCAGGAGAATCTACACCTTTGCACTGGAATTTCAGGATTGCTTCTGCCTTTGTTACCACTGTATGGTGCATTAGCCTCCAAGAGTGATGACACTGTCTGAAATAGTTAGTCTAGCTACAGTAAAGCAGTCTATAGCTTCCAAGTACCTAACATACCGAGCCAAGCAATTATCACTAAAGGTGACCAGAACCACATCAAATGTAATGGCACTAAAAAGCACAAATTGGTAAGAACTATTCATCAACTAACATATACACAGTTTATTACCACCTATACAATTATCCAGAATCAATCTGCTAGTCCAGCACTAAATAACATTCTACACAGCTGTGTTCCCTGTGGGTCATTATGATCCAATGAACAAAAATTCCTTTCTGTCCACAAACCTCTGAAATCTGCTGGACATTGTCTGTACTTGCAATATGTTGTGAAGGCCTGGAACTCCTTTCCTGTATTCATCAGGTCGATACCCTCCTTACCATCCTTCCAAACTGTTTTGAAAGACTTTGTAGCCAAATGCTGGCAGTGTATTTGCTCAACACCAGGATAAACTATATCCCTAAATGTGAACAAATATTTATTGGTAACTTACACCTCCCTACTCTATCTTCCTCAATCACTTCCTTCTTTCAATTTATCTCCCCTGGCTTCCTGTGTAAATATGCCATAAGTCTGCTTTTCTCTCACTTCTTATTGAATTTCCTGTTTGTATTACATTAAATGACCTTTGAAATTCTCCAAAGTATTGCAAAACATTTTAAGAACAATAATTTTACAGTCTTTAAAAATAATACAAAAACAACTACAGTTTAAATAATTATACCAAATTAGACATAACATGAAAACATTGGTTAAGAATAGATACAAGTTATATGACAATCATTTAATATTTAAAGAAATATTAGCCAGTTTATAGAGAAATTAAAGGTCATTTAGTGTAATGTTGTTTTCTTTTCGGCTTGTAGCAAGAGGTTCTCCTGTTCAATTCTCGGCTGGAGTGCCTTCTGTGTGGAGTCTGCATGTCCTCCCCACGGTCGAGTGGCCTCCGAAAGACATGCGTGAATGGGCGTGCCTTCGCTGAAGGTTGGGCATTGGGCTGGCAACTCGGCACCATAAAAATCTACTGCCAATCATCAGTGGACCAGAGTTCTGCTGTGGCGACCCCTAACCAGGAAAAGCCAAAAAGAAAACAACATTACACTAAATGACCTTTAATTTCTCTATAAACTGGCTAATATTTCTTTAAATATTAAATGATTGTCATATAACTTGTATCTATTCTTAACCAATGTTTTCATGTTATGTCTAATTTGGTATAATTATTTAAACTGTAATTGTTTTTGTATTATTTTTAAAGACTGTAAAATTATTGTTCTTAAAATGTTTTGCAATACTTTGGAGCATTTCTTACCTGGCCTGAGCTGAAAATGGCCTCCTACCTAGTTGGACTTTCCTGGTAATGAAATGTCAATAAATAAATAAATAAATGATGGTGGACTAAGATTATTGCCAATGTCAAAGCAAAATGTTACAGGTTCCATCTTTTGGTTGTCGGCTGAGTAAAGTGCTATTCCCCCAACCCACTTTATGTCACCTGTTAGATAAATGCAGCTGTTAATGTAGCATGTAGGTTTGCACACATAACTCTGTTGCAATTCATAGAAATGCAGAATTCCCTTCGATGAGTCTTAACACTATATTGCTCTTTCATGTTTATGAATTAGTAGTTTGCAAAGAAGTGCAATGAGGCATCTCTGAGCAGCATGAGTTGTGCTCTTCAGGAAGTCTTTATGAATTCCAAATAATGTTTCCTTGTTCTATATGACCAGTTTTGCAAGGTGCTTTTTATTCTTTTCTCAAATGTTTACATGTAGCTTTATATAAGACATATATTTTGCATGTTATCTCTGATATTATTTAGATGGTTTTTATGTTGTATGTTTTCATTTTCCAGACACATGAATATTGTTGAATCTTGCATGCTCATTTTGTTATCTTGTTTCTCTGGTTCCATGACATCACATCCTTCATGCTTAGGATTATTCAGTGTTGTTCTACAGGTAGTATTTTAGTTAAAAGTTTTACTTGTTTGATGGCTGCATAAGCTTTTGTGTTACCAATTATGTTACATTAATTTACATAGTATTCAGGCTAAACCATAGCTGCCTTTTAAATTCTAAAAAAATTATAATGCATTTATATTAATTTTAAAAGGCCCATGGTAACAGTTGTCTGTTTTGTGCAGTATTGCAGTATTTATTATTCTGCACTTTATTTCTGGTACTTTCTACATATATTATATTCTTAGCAAACTCTTAACAGATTCTGCAGTACACTGATAATTATTACTGGAGTTACTTTCTTGTTAAGCTATAACAAAGTGCTTTTGCAGCATGAGGTATTTGTTCCACATTATAGTCAATTAAACAATCGGTCAGTTAACTTTTATCAGTAAACTTTTATTGCACCATTTTAAATGCTTTAGAAAATTAAAGTCCCAACAAAAATGTCAACTGTTGATTAAATGCTATAACACTGAAGCATCACAGGATAAGATTAAACATTCAGTTACACCTTTCTTTTTTGTACATATCAAAAAGTTCTAAGTAAAGGTGGATCTTAAGATCAGTCAGGAAGGACTTTGACAGAAAGATTCTTGCTCAGGGATCGAGAATTTTCACAGATCAATGCAGAGTACTAGCTAAAACACTGATTGACATCTGTACATTTCTTAGCGGAACATACATTAGATGTCTTCTTCATTTTGTTTTAGAAAATTGCCATTTCACTCACTGTTTGTCACAGTGTTAAGATTTCTATGCAGAACTTCAAGGCAAATAACACTGACTCATAAATTTCAATCCTCCATGGATTTTACAAGCATAAAATAACACATTTAACCATGCTGAGATTGAGTTAACTTGCTTGAAAGTGTTCCATATTTCGACTGATTTATCCACACCCACTGAATAACTTTTACATGTGTGTGATAGTAGTGTTGGGGGACAGGCATAGGAATATCTGGCAATCCCCATTACCCGAGAAGGAACCAGTATATTTGAAGGACAGTCAAGCCTGGCTAATCACATACATGGTAGAATCAGTACATTTTCTGATTGTCATTCAGTGTTTTCAGCTCAGAAAATAAGGAGATAGTCTGTAATACAAGCGTGGCTATGCAATCTGTACCTACTAGTCTTGGAAGACACGCTACAATCTTTTATTTTATTTTATTTCATTTTCCTTTTGGTTGACTGGGCTAGTCCAACCAGTTCAATTGACTGTTACCAAGGGAGACCTAGTGTGGTATTTTTTGTGACTAGGGGTAGTTGGCCAGAGTAGTGGGGACAGTTCCCTATTCTTTTAGCAAGGGGTTTTGTGAATGTTTTTTCAGAAAAAGAAAAAAAAAGAAAACAGGGTGAGTCTTTGACAAAATGAATGAACAGGAGGAAAAAAAAAACAAGATATGGTCCTGACATGAATATAATGTAATTATCAGAAATAATTGCTAGATTCTGCCCTACCTAAGCTTTCAGGAAGTATCAGGCATGCAGTCATCTAACTAGGAGAAACTCTAGTTAGACATTTAGCAAGATGTTGATTAAAAAACAAATCTGTGGTGAAGAAATGTCTGAAGTAATGGAAATATCTGGTGACTCTGACAGGTAAAAGGACAGTAGACCAGGTGAGATCAGTAGTGGAGAATGTTATAGTGCAGTGACCACTGAGGATATTTTACTGAAATAAAAATTAAGGGAAGGGACATAGACATGCTTCTCTGAGCATTCCTTGTAAGATTCCAGTTCTTTAGGCGTTCACTTTTTTTCTCCAGAACGGCAGTATTTTTGAAAAAGAGTAATACAGACTTTGTGTGACTGGCACATAGACTGTAATTTATTTGAGGGAAAATAGAAGAACTATATTTGGGAAAATGAAGAAGTTCTGGGAAAGGTTGATCAGGAAAGGACAAAAAAAATTGCCTTGTAAGGAATTTTAGATTAACATTTCAGTGCTGGTAAGAAGACAACATATTTGTCAAGAGACAAATATTTTTTTGCAGGGAATTGGAATAAGTAATAAATAAAGGGAATACTGTGATGTCATCATTGAGTTAATTAAAACAAAAGACTACTGGATTTTGTATTACAGGATGCGAAGGAAATAGTGTACTAAATACTGGAAAAAAACAGTGCTCTCTCTCTCTCTCTCTCTCTATATATATATATATATATATATATATATATATATATATATGCACCCAATGTAATATATTCCACTTCAATTGGGAAGTTAAGTGGTGCAGCGGTTAGCATTGTCGCCACATAGCAAGAGGTTCTCCAGTTAGATTCTTGGATGGGGTACCTTCTGTGTGGAGTTTGCATATCCTTCCTGTGTTCATGTGGGTTTCCTCCAGGTGCTCCAGTTTCTTCCCACATTCCAAAGACAAGTACCTGGAGCATTTCTCCCTGGGCCTCCGTTGAAAATGGGCTCTGTCCCAGTCAGATTTTCCTGGTAAACAAATGTTAAATAAATAAATAAATAAATTACTGATATATCATAATAGGTTTATAGCTATCAGATGAAACACACAGACATCAAATCACGACTGATCAACATCAGTATTCCAAAATAATTATGGAAAAACAAAACAAAAAAACAAAAAAGATCGGCCAGATTCAAAAAGCCTATACTAAGTGAACGTGATATGTATTCAAGAACATTCTTATCATATTTTTCGTGCTTTCTGTTAACTCAGAAATATTATACTAACATGCAATCTACACTTTGTGATAATCTTTGTAAAGCCCTGTCAATATTTAAAGCTGTAAGAATATCAGTAGGAAAACTAAAATTAAGAGGAAGAAGGTGTGAGCTATGTCTTTCTTGTCTGTTTACTCAGAACAGTGTATGCTTAGTGTAGGCGTTATTGAATCCCGAGGAACACAGTTCGACCAAATTTGACTGAACAGTGGTACTGTTATGAAAGGGTTTCCTATGGTAAGGTGTCGGGTTAAGATTATGGGCATAATGTGTTCTAGCCGAAACCCTGCCCTTAACCCTAACCTGACACCTTACCTTAGGAAAACTTTCTGTGACACTACCACTACACAAAACCTTCAGACACACACATATATCAACATACACAAAAACACTAAATCTGTTCCCTTACCTATCCCATCTCTCAAAATAACAAACACTCACTCATATACTCCTACCTGCTAATGTCAAAACTTTTGATATATATGAACGTTTTGGAATGAACATCACAAACTCATATTTACCTTCAGCAATCCATCTTCCTCTGTTCAACATCAGCATAATTCAATGATCACTACATCAGATAAACTATGCATTTGATATATTTTATTAACCCCCCCCCACCCCGATTTTTCATTAAATAGAACCTTTGATGAACTGAGCTGGACCCACCATAAGTTATTTTTAGCAACACAAATGTTACTTTTTGTGATGAATATGACCAAATGATGAATATATGTCAGAAGAGAAAGCAAGAGATGTTATATTTTCATTATATTATATTTGTTTGATGTTGGAAGGAGACAATAAACAAATCTAGTCTGTCAAGAAAGTATACTTATTATTCTTCTTAACCTTCATCCATTTCTTCTCCCTCACCCCCTCACTCTTGTTCCACTTCAGTCTTGCATTAATTCTTCTGTGGATTCTCTCTCTCTCTCTCTCTCTCTGCTTCTCATCAGATGTATCTACTACCCTGTCTGTAATACAATATTTATGAAAAGCAAGTGAGCAGTTCCCAAATAAGCTACTGCCTGCCTACCTTATTTCCTGTTTATCTTTCCTCTTTAGGATAAACCCTTCACATCTCTGTCACATGGTCTTGTACACTCATATCTTGCCCTTTACCATTTATTCTGGTCTCTAGTGCAAACAGTTCTACCACTTCCTTTATCTAAGCATTTCCTTTCCATGCAGTCCCTTGTGCCTGTTCTTTTCCATGTATGGCCTTTAACATTCTTAAAGACTGTATCATATTGCTAACTAGCAATCAAAGAAGTTTTTCACATTAATGAGGTGGATATCAGAGAATTATTTTGATGCAGTTGTATGTATGAATGGAGCTGTACAAAACCATATAAGGGATATGTGATCAAATATAACTATTCACAGATGTACCAGTAATTCAAGATCTTCTCATCACGGTACAAGTTCCATTCCCAGGACAGCAGTGCCACTATACTAAATTAAAATCTTTGCTTCTGAAGTCTGTCCCCTTGAGAATACATCCAGCATTGTTTGCTCTTTTCATTTACCCTTTCACACTATTTCCTTTACTGTGCATTAATCTTATGGGTTGTTAAACAGATATGAAGTCATGTGCAGGTGCATTTACATTGATTGTTGTTAAATGCTTTGCAGACCCGGCCTTTACATTGTGCATCTACAATGCTGCTAAACATCAGTGTCAATCAGAGCAAAATATCCAGCTTGGTGTTCCATATGAAGTAAATCACTGTGCAGGCCAGTGGAGGCATAAAATATCTAAACTGGGGCAAACAGCATGATCAAGATAGCATGATGTGGCCTGAGGAGGTTAAGTATGTGTGAGTGCTGACATAATGCAAACATGCCAAGAAGAGTGCTGTATAATGAAGTCTCACAGTAGTGAAAATGGCAGTTATCATGCATGGTCACTTGACTCCACGGCATTGAAATGATGGTACCTTTCTCTGTGCTGTTTGTCCACACGTGCATCATAGCACCACATAGCCACTACACAGGCACAGCTATAAGCATTATTGCGAGCTACACATCAGCGTGCTATCTGAATTTTTCATAAGTGTGGGAAGAAAAGGAAGAAGTCAGAAAGGTAGAAAAGCAATCGCATGAACACATAGGACAATGGGAGAGGAAGAGATGTATCTGGGTAGGGGAAAAAGGATTTTTTTTTGTGGGACAGGTGCTCTATTTTATTTTTATAAGAAGGGTAGAGAGGAACCTAGCATGGAGAAGGTATGGGCAGGAAAGAGAATATATGGATGGCATGAGGAGCAGACATACAAATGTATAACAGAAAGACTGATGGGGCAGAAATGACACAAAAAAACGATTGTTCAGTGTTAGGACAAATAGGTTATATACATTTATACATTAATGATAGTAATAAGATACACTTATTGCACCACCTTCAGAGGTTGACCTGCCTGCTCTGAGAGATGATCCTGTTCTTTGCAATTTCCTGCACCACTGCAAACCAGAAAAAGACATTAAGGAGAACAGCATGCTCGTAGTAGCAGAAGGCATTTATAGCTATAGTTATCAGGCCTACTGTATAGTCACTGAGCAAAATCATATTGCTTTGAGTAATACCGAGTCTCTCTCTCTCTCTCTCTAACCCTAACATCTTCCTCCCACTGTTAGAAAAGATCTGGGTGTCACTTTAGCAGATCACTGTATTTATGCCGACACATCTCAGCCGACCTATTGTTGCCAATTACATCTCGTTTCTCTTCACCCTGGCAAGCATGTACCAGGCATTCATTTTTTTAACCCTCATAATCCCATGCAGGCACTCCCTATGCTACATTTGTGACAGGTGTAAAAGATGTTGTGTTCCCTGATGCACAATCTGGGAGCCATGTCAGAATCAGACCATGCTGAAGTCATTTCCACTTGCCAGGTCAAGTCTATGAACACAAATGATAGCAGGATCACATGACCACACATTGTAGATATCACATGATGTTCATCAATGTGTAGCCCAATAGATTGATGCCCATCTAAGTGCAGCTCACACAGTCAGTAGTCTTGGAGGGATGATATTTGCATGACTAGGCTCCATGGGGATGTACACCTTGCATGACCTCCATGCCCAAGTGTGAACATGATGGGTAGAGCAGCAGGGTAGCAGGAAGGCCATGGTCATTAGCACGATGTAAGCTATAATGAGTGTAGCCAGGCTTCTGATGTGTGCATACCATACCTAACTTAAAGCCCCTTTACAAGTAGGACCAGGTCCAGTAGCATGGAGTAGGGAGTAATAACACATTATGTTATTCATGTGATTCTGTGATGATCACTTTAAGTCACATCAATAATATAACAACTGTGCTACAAGCCCCATTTCGGCAAGATAAAAAAACACAATTGCCATTTTTGGGAGACTGATCAGATTGTCTGTTTTGCTCATTGTAATGCAAAGTGGATATCAGAGTGCCATATAGGGAAAGTGACAAACAGTATATATTTAATGGATACCACCATTGTAGTTAATGCTGCAGTGGCCAAGGCTACCACAAACACTAACGCACAAAGTGGATGGTGCACAGTATATCAATTACCCAAATATCAATTACCCAAACCTTAAATGGGAGAACTACTCAAGTACTAACTCCCTTGACCAACGCTTCCTAGAATTTATAAACTCAAATGCCCTGGATCAACTGGTCAACACCTCCACCAGAGGTGAGAGATGAGAGAGAGAGTGACAACATATTGGACCTGGTCATCACCAACATGGGCGACCAGTGTTCCACAGCGGAGGTCAACCCCTCACTGGTCAGATCAGATCATAGACTAATCACTCTGGATATCCACATTCTGCCCCCACCCCCAATCAAGGAAACCAGCGTGAAAACTTTTCAAAAGCAAACTTCACGCTACTCAACACTGAGGTGGAAAGGTTCACAGCCCCCATGCTAAAGGACAATGCTGTCCAAGCTGCTGAATCCCTTACAAAGGCACTCTATGAGCACCTGCTAGAATGCATGGATCGTGCTATCCCAAGCAAAACCAAGACTCATTCCTCCAAGAAAAGGAAACCAGTCTGGTGGACCCCTGCCATAAACAAGCTATACAATAGAAGGAGGAAACTAGTACAGAAAAGAGTAAAATCCCAAGAAGGAAAGACATCCCTGATCAGTATCAGCAAGAAACTACGATCTCTCATAAAATCATCCAAGGCAAGTTTCGAAAGAAAAATTGCCAAGGACTCCAAAGATAACCACAAAGCGTTCTTCAGCTATGTCAAGAACCTAAGTGGAAACTCTCAGATTTCCTCTGAGTTAGTGCAGAATGGCACAGAATACATTGAACCGACTGATATTGCCAACATTCTGGCAGACATGTTTAGTGCAAACGTCAGCCCCCTCTCACCCCCTAAAAGGCCCATAACCATACCAGAAGAATGTAGAGCCCCAGCAATCACTGACACACAGGTTAAAACATCCCTAGCCAAAAACACAGCTTCAATGGGACCGGACGGTGTCCCAAGCTGTGTCTTACATGAGCTCCAAAATGAACTAACCCCTCACCTAAACATACTATTCAAACTCAGCCTCTCTACAGGCTATGTACCCATAGAGTGGCACACAGCAACAGTTATCCTGCTCCACAAAGGTGGAGCCACAAAGGACCCCAGGAACTATCGCCCTATAAACCTGACTAGCCTGGTCTGCAAGGCTATGGAGCACATCATCATGGAACTCATTAACAGAGACACTGGGAACCTCCAAACATTGGACCCTACCCAGTTCGGTTTTGTTAAGGGCAGATCATACCTCCTAAACCTGGTGGACGTCTTTGAGACAGTTACCAAGGCTTTAGATGAGGGAAAGGAGGTCCACACAGCCTACCTAGACCTTGCAAAGGCTTTCAACACCATTCCCCATTCTGGTATTATAGACAAGCTCACCAACCTGAACATAAACCCCTACATCACAAGACGGGTTGCCAATTGGCTTACGGATAGAACCCACACGGTGAGAGTTGCAGGCTCTAGGTCCGACTCTAAACCTGTTACAAGTCACGTCCCCCAGGGCTCAGTCCTGGGACCCCTCCTGTTCAGTATATACTTCTCAGAAGTACCGGCAAGCACAGGAAGACTATGGCTGACCAAGTTTGCATACAACTGCAAACTGGGGGCCATAACTGACTCTCTGGCTGATACAGACATCCTCCAGAAGGGTCTCACTGAGATGTATACCTGGTGTCAAAATCATGGCCTCAAGCTAAATGCCAAAAAGTGCATAGTCATCCCATTTGGAAAAAACAAAGTACCTGTGAGTTACCGTATACGTGGTAGTCTCCTAAATACAGAAAATGTAATAAGGGATCTGGGGACCCAAGTAGATAGTAATCTCTCCATTGATAATCATATTGCCAAGGTGGCTAGAAAATCCTTCTATGTGGCCCACCTAATCACAAAAGGGTTTGCATCTAGAACAAAAGAGATTATTGTGCCCCTCTACTCATCACTCATCAGACCCATCATTAAGTACAACTCCCCATTTGGGATGTACCTTACAAGACACCTGCAACAGCTGGAAAGACCACAGAAGTACCTCACCAAGAGGATTACTGGCCTCAAACAAATATCCTATGCAGCCTGACTGAAGAAACTCCAGCTGTACTTGATTGCATACCGCTTACTCAGAGGTGATCTCTGCCTGACATACAAGGCCATCTCCAACCCAGAACTGATGGACATGCTCCACCTAAAAAAAAAAACAAATCCCCAAAAGAATGTGCAGTATTGTGGGGGGTGTTCCCACACCCAGCACACTAGGGACAGACAGTAGGGTTTGCAGTCATGTAGGTTGTGTACATTTAACCAGGGAACAAAGAATATGCATGAGAGGTTGCAGTACTCTGAGGTGGGGTGTACATCCATCTATGACACAGGGATAACAGTTGGGCTTAGTCACAGCCCTGCCATGTCAGTGTGCATATACTGTTGCATATGCAAACAACGTAGGGAAGGCTACTGGCATCCAGTACACTGGATGAACATGGTACTATTGGCAGAGGCACATGTGACAGCATATATGGCTCCAATACACAAAGCTGCCAGACTAAGGCACAGTGGCATATTTATTATGTTGTAGCAGTATATAAGGCTGTGCTCTCCATGGGATTATAGGGTCAATAGAGAGACAGGTGTTGGCTAAAATGGATGGTTCTATAGAGTCCCACTGGTCCAGATGTGTACCTACAGGTGTATCTGACTCGTTTTGTGGCCAAAGGTCTGGCTATATCAAGAGATATTCAGCACATGAGATGGAGGTATTAATACAGGCTCAAGGCACATATTGTGGACATGTTTTTGGGTAAAGCAGATATGGTTTTCTGGAGCCAGCCATGGCAGGGAGTAATGCAGGATATCTATGTATTTGCTGATCATAACTGAATGAGGTTACAGGTGCACTGAAAGTTCACTGATATGATCCTGAATGCAAGGAACAAAGTTCAGGACAAAGCTAGGATCATGTTGACCACTTGGAGTAGATCTTCAATGCAGCAGCAGCTACTAAAAGACACTGGTGGCAGTGACAGAAACCTCATATCTGGTAGTGGATTTGGTTGTGAAAGCTGATCTGGAGACAACTGCCTGAAAGTCTGGAGGGGATGGCACAGGTGAGAAGTAGGCACATGCTGTTCTTGTAAGACACTGGCTAGCATTTTTGTCAGTGTTACTTCAAGTGTACCTCTCTGCATTGATGTCACTCAAGGGTATTGGAGCTGCAACAGGAGCAACTTGCATGACAAGGTATAGGTGCAACTGTCTGAGTTGTCTGTAAGGGATTTCTCAGGTGACTAATGAGAAATGTCTATCCTATAGAACATAGCCTAGCACCTCTGTATGATTAACAGAGATATACACAACCTCATTTTTGTCAGATAAGGACATCAATGTTGCAACAGACACAACCTGTATTCCATAGTATGTATGTGCCACAGGCTATGTGTATTCTTGGCATGCATCAATATGTATGCCATAAGGTTGTTGGAGTCGCACACATCTATACTAACTTTAACACTGGTAAGTTTCCTTTAGGTAGTCACAGGTTAGATTGACAGAGGATTCATCACAGCAAATTGTCTCCTGCTTGATGCCAGGAAGTCTTTTAAGGTTGATGATGATGGCACCATTCAACTAGCATAGTCCAAGGACACTATGGAACTGTCATAAGTGCTATCTGTGGAAAGCACACTCCACTCCTCCACAGCTGAGGCAGTTGCAGAGAACCAGGAGGGACCCCTGGCATAATCTTTGTTTAGCATATGTTGCCCTGTCCATGTCAGTCCCACCCCGATACACCATTATCACCTTTGCAGGCAGCATTATGTGGCTTCACCACCACTGCTGTGTACACACATACACACATACACATCATTGGGAAGAGATATGTGGGGGCACCATTGACTCCAGAGCATTCCTTGACATGGGTGCTGACTTTGGCATCAGACTGTAGATTTGCAGGTATTTAATCCAAGCAAAGATGGCCACTACGAAGTCTATGTCAGTGGTCATAAGAGTGCTACACGGTGCATAGGAAGGCCTTCAATCATTGCAGGCAGAACCACTGTTTATAGGGACCTGGAGAAGCCATGTACATGGAGGACAGAGGCAGCACATTTGGCATCCATTAGTGCAGCCATGCAGCTGTGGGAAACTAGACATCTTGATCATGTAGTGTTTAGTTTTGCACTGCAGAAGTGCAAAGTAGTTTAAAAAAGATAGCACACATCATTCGCAAGATGACCACACTGTCCATGGCTACCTCCTCCATAGTCATGGGCACTTACCTGGATGTGGCTGAAGCTCATAAGGTCCTCTTTGGCCTTCACCCTTGGTCATGGGTGCTTACCTGAATGTGGTTGATACTCATTTGGATCCACTTGGTCTTCATCTCTGGCCATGGATGCTCTCATGGACATGACTGCTTGTCTGGCTCCACTGTAGGCATAACCCACCAGGCAACCCACTCTGGGTGCTGCAGTTCAATGCCAGCCCACTCCCCAGTACTCTTATTAAAGGTAACAAAAGCCATGCCCAGACATAGCATAGCATTGTTGATGCTACAATACCACAGTGGAGGCCACAGTGACATTCATGTACGTGCAACCAACTTGCTATGTCATCCTGTGGACCTGCTGTCTCCAGACATTACAATACACAATCACATGGTGCACCCAGAAAGTGTTCTACCTCTGGAAGATCTGCAAAGCCACTGCAGATCCCACACATAACATATCCCCTAGCCATGTATATGCATACTGTTCCTGAGACTGGACCTTCCAGGCTTCTAAGACTGGCAATGCATATATGTGTTTATCAGTTAAATAACCCTTGAAAAGTTCCTCCTCACAAAAGAACTGGTATTGCTTGCATGTGTGCTAAATGTGGGAGTCATGGGAAATGTCTGGGTGGTACAAAGACACATCGTATGAACTTCCTACCCTTCTTCAGTTTACTCAGCTCACATTAGCCCATAAAGCCCTACACCACCCAGATAATATTCCATCCCTCAAAAGCATTGTCACCCCATATAGTAATCACAACAAACTCTGCTCATCCAATAGACTACTTATCCAAACAATCAAATCCAAAAACTCAGCTGGTGAAGCCTTATTCGCCAACTTGACTGGCAAAATCTGGAATCAACTACCACCCGACCTCACTCTTAATTGTTCACTAACTCTATTCAAAGAAAATCTCAGAAAACATTTTAAATCACACTGGCTCTGTCCTTGTGCTAAACCTGACTACGATCTTCTCACTGTTCCTAAGACTTCGACTCAACCATGTCCCATAGACTCTAACTCAATTGGATAGTGTTGGATAAATGACTTAAAGAAGGAATGTATTATACTTATGACCTACCATGTACAGTGTAAATATGTGAAACTACAGTTACTTATTCTCATGTCTTATGTCTTATGTATGCCTCTCACTGTTTGTCACAATGTACTCTATATATCAAAATTAGTGTGTGGAGCTTTTCTCCCCGGGCCTCAGCTGAAAATGGACATGTATCCAGTCGGACTATCCCAGTCAACAAATGTAAAATAAAATAAATAAAATAAATAAATGCAATACTGTGGGCACTGGACACTATATACACTGCGTGCCATTTGTTAGTGGTGTGGGTACAGCAGTTAATGGCCCCAACACATAAGGAAAATAGTTTTTTTTTTGCTGAATGCTTGCAAAGTGGTGATTCTTTCCTCAGCGGTCTATGAAATGCAAATATGCTCCTCCACATGCATCAGCATCACATCATTGAACTGGGCCTGCAAAACTTCTAATGTGTCCCCTGTCAGACACTGAAATAATCTCATGGCAAGGATGGGTAATGTTACACACACCATTTTGTCCACTGGCATAAGCAATATATGCATCCCCCCTGATCCCATGTGAGGATAGCATATGCCTTTTAGCCCCTGTATGGTGCTGACATTTCAGCTACTGCTGGACTCTTCTGTAACATGGAAGGTGGTGGCATTCAGCATCATGGACATTGACTAGCAAGACAGCCCCAAACACATGTTAACCAGCTAAAGATGATGCTACTCCTATCATCTTAGTAGAAGAGGTATACCTGTTTATCAAGAAATTATGGTGTTTAGGTAAGCTAATCACAGTTTGATCACAGAAACATTATATTTTCCTGATTTGTGCCACCATGTTTGTCTCACTGCCATACTGGCAGTCATTTATGTGCCATTTTGCAGTCATTTACATGTGATGCAGAGCACACTATTTTTCTTATGGAATGCTCATATTGCATGTGACTTTGGATTACCACCGCCCTGGATTTTGTCTCTTACCATTCTGTTTTCTTTAATGTAGTGTACTGTTTATTTACAAATATCCCCCAAATAGCTACCTGTATATTTTTGCTGAAAAATTAATTTATAAACCAGTTGGTGAACTGTTACTCCCTAGACAATGCAACTAGCACTATTATTTAACTCCAAAACCCTGTGAATGAAAGAAGGATACTGTATGGGACTGTAAAGGTGCACCATTCATGAAAATGGTCACTAGTAAAGTTGATATGCTTGTGTACATTTTATGAACGTTTATCCCTTTCTCTAACTCCTTTGAATGTACTGCATGTTTCAAATGTCCAAGTTTTTTAAACTTGTAATACATTTTAATCAAAATACTTTGGGGAAGAATCAGTTATAGTCGGAACATTTCTGAGGGTTTCACTATGAGCAGTCAAAATGCATTTTCTTCATTGTTCATTTCATTGAAACCCAACCCAGTAAAATCATCTGTCTTCTTCACAGCTGAAAATTCCTGTCCTGAATGTTGCTGGGCATAACTCTGTGCTCTAATAAACAGACTCTGAGATCATACCATATTAGGGAAGAAGAAAAAAACCTGGATTTGCATGGTTAGGGATCATTTAAATTGGCATTCAATGGCATGGGTTTTGATTAGTTATAGTATTTCTGAACCATGCTCAACAAAACTCTGTGTCCACTGTTTCTTCAAGGTGAAGGCGACATGTTCTTCTTTTTGTCACTGAAAATTATCAATCTGAATTATATCAGAGATCAAGAACTCAAATACATGGCAAAACAAGAGCACTTCTTACCATATAGAATAACATTTTGTTAAACTGTTGCCATCCTTCAAAAAACTTGAATATCTAGTTTCTTTATTTTTAGTCAAAATCTGGTTATTGCCATAAATTATATAAAAAGTATTTTATTTGGTGAGTGATAAAACTGCAGAAAGTGTGGGTATAATCTTGCATTGACATTGTCAGTGATTTGTACAATAGCACGGAAGTAGAACTACTGTATTGTTTGCATTGTAAAGGGACATCGTTTTAAAATAAAAGTAAGATGTTTCTTTCCAAGTGCTAGTATATAATGCAAATATACCATAGTAAGATCATGAGCAATTCATATACTTATTCATGGAGGCATAGAGTCTGCATGTCCTCCCTGCGGTTGGCTAGCATTCGAAAGACATGTGTGCGTAAATGGGCGTGCCTTCGTTGAAGGTTGGGCGTCGAGCTGGCACCTCAGCGTTTCGTAAAAGTCTACTGCCAATCATTAGCAGACCGGAGTTCTGCTGTGGCGACCCCTTACCGGGAAAAGCCGAAAGACAAACAACAACATTCATGGGGGCATGTCTTGTTTAACCATTCATGCTCTGCTTCCATGGACAAAAAAATGCCTCTTACTGGGAGTGAAATATAAATTTCCTACTCCTTGCTGCTATGTCTCAAGTATCATATTGCAAGTACATACATCAAGAGAGAAATAATTAAAATATTAATTAAAATGTACCTCTTCTAGCAGTTTTTTTTAAATTTTACTCCAAACAGTCTATCTAGCTGGTGAGGAGAAAGAATCTGGTAAGTTTTTGAATGCATGCATGCAGCAAATGTACAATATTCTAAGCAGAAGCCTATTTTTTTTTTTTTTTTTTTTTTGCAAAGGTGGACGAAGAAGCAGGAATGACTAAATGTTTTACTGGATTTTGGATTTAGGTACCGATAATGTGACTAGGTAATGAACTAAGGACTAGAATTTGTCCGAGTATGTTCAAGAGAGGCATCATTGACATAATTTAGTGAGTTACAAATGAAAGGGGAGAACACTGAGGCAGTATTAGGCCACAAACTGATGTGAAAATGGTATTGCTGGCAGACCTTTATTGTTACTGTTAAGAGGAAACAAGTGCTTTATTTCATTGGCATTTAACATGCTGTAGTTATATCTGTTTTTATCTTTTACAATTATTTTTAGTTATTGTTTTGCTGTATTCTAGCTTTTTTCTCTTTACCCACTTGTTACACTTTCTTGCTTTGTAACTGCTGTGTGGGGGTTAAATGTTTCAGCAAGAGTTGCATGTTTCATGCAGTAATAAACAATTGCACGTAAATGTCAAAGTTCTGTTTCTAGAAGATGAATATCCTGTTGCAATTTACTGGGATATCAGCCAGGCCTGTGGCTTTCTTATCAATCATGGGATATTTGCCAATTGTTCAAGAAGTGGAAAATGCCAACAGGTGACTTTCATTTAGTGTAATCTCGTAGCTTGCTATCCAAGGAGAAAACTACTTCATCATCCAGATGACATGTCCTTTGATCAGAATCACTTCATGCTATTGTTGCACTAATGATCTCCATTAAATAAATAAATGCTATCTGAAGTTTATATCCACATTCTAGTTTTGAGTACTATATTATATCTTTTTCATTAAAGTTTCTCTTTTACTACTTTAAATGAGCTTTGCTCTTGCTACAGCGACTTGCACTACACTGTACTCTGATTAGGGAAACATGCATCTAGCATGTTTAGATTTATAATGTTTAACAAATATAATTGCATTATTAACTAAAATGATATGCTATATAATTATTTTTATTTGTTTTAAAAACTGGGACCAAGGAAATGTCCTATGTGAAAAGTAATCCCATGTCTAAAATTAAACATGGGACATATATGTTATACACATCTGTTATAATTTAATGCTACAGAAAAATACTACATATTGCACATGCTAGGTATGACAGTAGTTGTCTGCACCACATATGCGCTGAGCAGTAATAATTAAAAGGAAGTAAGAGTTCTATGATTAGGACATTAGTTATGGCTTTTCCCTGAGGAAAATTCCACATGCTTAGCTAAGAGGAAAGGGTGAATACTAATAAGAAATATAAGAATTCCATAATTTAATGGAATGTAAGAGAGGTGTTGTTTTATTAGCATGGGACACACAAAGAAAATCAGCTGAGCTGTTATCTAGAAGAATGTATTTCAAATATAAGGAAGAGTAAAGTGTGATACTAAAGTTCCAGAGAGTTAAAGCAGTGGAAAGCATTGCACATGGTGTCTGGCCTGCATATTTTTAACTGAAAGCATTTCAAGGATATGCATACAGAAAAAAACATGCACATGTATTATAACTGTGGATAATATACAAAAAATCCAAAATGTAAAAGAAGGAAAAAATTGGATTTGTGACTGGTAAGGCTATCTCTGTCACTAATGCTTAAAGTGATTTTGTTTAATAGTTCAGATAGAGAGCAACAGATAATTCTGTTGGTCTACTCCTTTTGTCTAGAAGTCCAAACTGACATGCACAGCTTAAAATAGAAAACTTCACAGGTACCCAGTTGAATCCCATTTCAGTCTATTCTGCTTGGGTGTTAATGATCACACGGTGTTTATTCGAGTGGTGAAGTATCCTTTAGTGTAGTATACAAATCTTGCTCAGCTAAACTTCCGGGAAAAATTCTTTCTAGCTTATGTACCATTCTTGCATTGCCTGGTGATGTATCTCCTTGCCATAGGCATTAGTGATCTTTGTTAATCATACTGAGATTTGTAAATGTACGACAATGATAGAAAACTGAAAATAATTCACTGTTCAATGCACATGATGGAAGAATCTTATCCCTGGTTGCAGGTTTGTGTTATTTCTATACAGAAGGCATGTTGTGAGAGACATATATAAGGCAGGCTGTCTCCCATCTACCTTCTACACACGTTAATTGTTTGGCATGTTGTGGAGTTGATATTGCAGGTCCGAATGTGGTGTAACAGCCCTGTGTTGGTAGCTTCAGGAAAATATCATCTATTTAAGTGGGAGTGTAATATTATGTGAAAATATATGTGACTGTTGCTTGGGTGTTAATGATATGAAACAGAAGATTTGGGGGTAGACTATTAATTTGAGTAAAGGGTTAGTGGGGTCTGCAATTAGATTATGCAGGAAGGAAATGTTCAAAGGAAAGTAAACTGTTGCACTTTGCTAATTAGAAAAAAATAAGTCTGGATTGATAAATGTGTATTGTGCAGCAATGATGCCTGATGGAAAATAATGAGGTGCTTGAGTGATGAAAATTCAGTTAGTCAGTCATGGAACTTTGGACTTATCCTGGATGGAGTTACTGTTGGAGAGGAGGGGAGGTGCCATTTAGGCTTTAAGTAAAATCATTTATGGTTCAGGTTACCTTTTGAGACAAACCATGTAAAGTATATGAGGGCTGCAACATATAAAATAAAATTATAGTACTTCCTGTGTAACACTGAACGGCAAGCTTGAATTATGTCAGACTGAAAATCATATAAGGAATATTAGTCTTAAGACCTATGAAAACCATTTAATAAATTTTAGTCTTTAGACCTATGAAAACTGTTTAAGGAATATTAGTCTTAAGACCTATGAAAGCCATATTAGGATCATTTGTCTAAGGCCTATCTGTAGGCTGTAGGCTTAACTCCAGTTGTGTGGTTAGGCCTTTCATGCTATTGCTTCAGATATTACTATAGTATTACTAATATCTGAAGCAATAGCATGAAAGGCCTAACCACACAACTGGAGTTAAGCCTACAGCCTACAGATAGGCCTTATGTTGCTACAGAGCATCAGCAATGGTGGCCTGTGTTAGATATAATTTCTGCGGTTTTACAAAAGGTAGCTCTGCCCTGTTATACAGAATTACCTCAGACTGCAGGGGAAAAGCAGTGAATCATCAAAGAATAGACACGTGTATTACTGCTAGCACTGTACATCATTCATTTCTCTTATTAGTTGTTGGAAACGTTCACCTGGCAGTATATCACTTAAGGTGAAGCATTTCCTGTCTTCACGGTCCTTCTTATTATTTTAAGGTTACCAAAGATTTGGAGTCTAGTTCTGTGTAAAAGAATGTCTGGGATTTGTAATCACTTATCACAATGTGTAATGCAGATCTTTACATGTGTCATCAATGCACAAGGCATAGGTAATTCAGAGACATAGTATAGCTGGGCAATGTGTAAAAGAAAGTGGTATGCACAGCATGCAAATGACTGCAATCTGATATGAAAATGAGAAATCCCATTCAGATGAGTGCATGCAATTTGCATACTGATCTTAGGTATAGGGGAGCACTGTCACTCCAATTATACCAATTTTATGTAGTTATGCAGACCTGGATGTGTTTGGGTAACTTTTTGTTTTGACTCCTAACATTGATATAATCTGAATTAGAACTTATTATACAAGAATCTCTAAGAGACAGACTCTGCATAAAAAGGCATTATGAAGCCAGCAAAAGCTTTAGCATGCAAGCTATATCTGGGGAAGAAGGAAAAAAATGTCCAACATCTATTCCCATGTTGACACATGCCAGATCCCCTTAGAATGATAACAGCTGCTGATCCAGTTTTTAAAGATAAATACTTTACCTTTGACTTGTGCCATCATTCCTGGAGAAGGAAGGATACCACAGAGGACCAGAGTGTTCCCAACCTCAGACATGTACCACACAAGGCCCATCATATCTTTCTACATATCCCTCTGGGTAGAGCAGCTATGGTCATTCACCACCACATGAACTACCATCAGAACATATATACATGCTTGCCCTTGCTGCATCATGGATCCTGGCTTCAGAAATGCAACTTACTATCACCGTATTCTTTTTTGTTTGTTTTTTAACATCTTTATTGAATTATCACTTAAGACATAGGCAACCCCCTATATATTTATATATATATATATATATATATATATATATATATATATATATATATATATTTAAAACCATATTAATATGTTTCTAGTTAAAATATTATATGTCACGTGTTTTTTTGTAGGACTATCATCAATCCAGCTTTACATAAATTGCTCAAGTCCTGCTTTCCCTTAAATATCACTTTCCCCCTAAAACATAACTCTGCATGTCTTGTTCCACAATTTCCTTTTTTTCTATGTAAGCTGTTCCTACTCTTTTCTAAAGAATCCATTTCCAGTTCATTTATCTCTGGTAACAATATTCAGTACTTCAGAGTCAGTTGTTTTAGACTTTGATTTCCATTTTCTGGCAATTGCTATGTTGGCAGCCACCAAAATTAACTTAGCAAGGCCTTACTATGTTTAGGCAATTCAAATCTGGTATCCCAGCACAAAAAAATTGTTTCCTTAGTTACACTCATTTGCTCACCCAATATCTCTAAATACTCTGTAAGGAATTTTTAAAGTCTGCCAACTAATTACACTCCAAAAAAGTATGTTAACAGTTACGCCTATCTTCCTCTTCACACCTCCAATATTTGCAGTCTACCCGAGGAAAATTCTTTGGATTTTGCTTTGGATATAAAAATACCTATTCAAACACTTCCAAGCAAAAACACTAAATCTTCTAGACTTTGTTGCATACTTGGGGGCCATACATATGTCCTCTCATTGTTTCCTTGTGAACTGCTTATCCAGTCTCTCTTGTTAATCTTTTCGAACCTCCTCTGAATGATTCATAAAGCATTGTGCAATATTTTTATGTCCTACTAATTATCCCCTTTTAACAGCAGCTTCTGTTCTAAATTCAACT
Organism: Protopterus annectens; assembly: GCF_019279795.1. Lineage (NCBI taxonomy): Eukaryota > Metazoa > Chordata > Ceratodontiformes > Protopteridae > Protopterus > Protopterus annectens. The sequence goes on along the minus strand of NC_056737.1, from coordinate 586,912,368 downwards.
CAATACTCTACCACAGTAGGTCTTTCACTTATGATTCCCCTATTCCATTATCTTTGCCTATACTCTGATATCAATCCCTGATAGGGAAGGCAGTCTCCAACCTGCAGTCCAAATGTCGTCTTAGCTTCTTCCAGTTGTATTACCTTTTACACTCTGGTTATTTGTTTCCATTATCTTGATTCCTTTACCAGATTTATCCAATAAATTCCAGCCTCCTCTTGCCTATTTTTGTACCCCCCAGTTGCAGTCATCCCTATTGGCAAAATCTCCTTTCTCCATTTTTGTGTTAAATTAGTTCTTATAATATTTTCTGCTATTTTATGAACATAATATTTTGCATGTTTTTTGTTAGTTTCCTTAAGGATCTGAATTTAAAATCCTACTCTATCCTTATTTCTTCTATTTCCCCCCATTTCATCATCATCCCTTTCCACTTTGAATTATAGCTTTATGCTTGCATTATTTATGTGAATCTTAACTGTGTAGCTCTAAAATATTTCTTCAAATCAGGTAATCCTTAACCATCTTGTTCTGTTGGAATGATTGGCTTATCCAATTTGACCTTTGCCCTTTCCCCCTCCTAGACAAATGCCTTCAAGTCGTTATTAATTATTGTCCACAGCTTCTCCTCTGGTTGATACAAATATGTCTGACCTTTATATAAAACTAAGGGGACTAAAAACATTTTCACTGCTTGTATCTTGCTTTCAATATCCATAAACAAGAGCTTCTAGTTTCTCAGTTTTTTTTTTGTAATATCTTTTGTAAGTCTATTCCCACATATTTCTAGCTGCCATAACAGAATGCTTTTTAATCCATACTCCTGAATACTTCATTTATCATGTCCACATAATGATACATAATGCTGGACCAATTCATGTGTAGGTACATAGCTTACAGCTATAGCTTTTGTTTTATCTTCATTAATTTTATATCCCCAAAAGATTTGGAACTGTCACAAGATGTACCACAACACTGAGATGTCCTGTTCTGCTTTTATCAGATACAAAATAATATCACCTACAAATAAAGCCAACGTTTCTTGATTACCATACCAATTTTATCCTTGAATTTCTGAGACACTTATTTTCTTTGCCAATGGCTGTAAACATAAAGCAAATAACAAAGGGAAAGAGGACACCCCTGCTTGGTTCCTCTCTTTAGACAAAACTTGTCAGAAAGGAACCCTCCCACTTTAATTTTTGCCACTGACCCCTCATTTATCCCCTTAATTAACCTTATTATTGTATCAGGGAATTCAAATGCCTGCATTATTTCTACTCATAAAATCCCAGCTGTTGGATGCTTTCTCTGCATTAAAACCCACAGACAGTAGCAGTATTTTCTTACAGTGTGCTTCATTCTGGGTCATCATTTTTCTATTAATGTTGTTAAATGTTTGCCTTTCCTCCATAAAACCACACTGATTGGTATCAATGAACTTTGGCAACACCTTTGCTACCATTACCTGATTATTGTCCATTCTGATGAAGGCGTGGTGCCTGTGGTGGTAACTGTGAATATAGTTATGACCAAAACATTACTGTTGATTAGTATGGACTTCGTAGACATGGATGCTGAATTTTCTTAGTGTATTGCCTAGGAGGACTGTGTAGGAACTTCCTAACTACCTCAGCATAAGGTAGCAGGTGGTGTGCTGTGCTGTGTCCCAAAATTCCAAGTACTAGCAGGCTGGTCACAGAAAGGAGTAAGGGCAGACTATGTAGATTGCTGCAAGTAGACTATAGCAGAGCCATGGATTAAAATTCTATAAGATAGACATGGTAGTGTAAGAAGTAATACTGTGACGATGAGATGTATGCTAATTGAAAGTAATCTCTGAAGGAATTAAGCTACCAATAATGGAAATCATGTTAAACTGTAACACCCACTGTAATGCCTAAGGTACAGTGGTTAAAAGTTACAGCATTAAAGGAACATGATAAAATGTTACTTGTGTAGTAGCTATACTTTGTGATTTAGATTTTCTGAAAACTTTAGGGAAAGCTAAATTTAACATCCCCAATACACTATTAGGAGAAATTTAAAAAGAGTCCAAGATTCTCAACCATAAGAAGACTGTGTTATCTTCCAGTCTGAAGAAGTAAATCAAAACCACATTAAAGTGAAGTGGAATCAGTCTTTATGACCACAGTACCGCTGGTATTAGTGGCTTTTACTAATATACAGTGCAGTATTATAAATGGTGCAGTCCCTGGAACCACAGTAGTCTGAACACCAAAACTGAGTGATAAATAACAGCATTTCATAGCTTTACCACTGATAATGGCCATGAGTGGTTGTCCATCAGAACAGCCGTCCCTGGTAGCAAAATAATTAGCTGATAAATACAATAGCAAGATTAAGGCATAGAGTTTAGTCAGAGTTGCTCAATAATGCAATTCATTTAATGCAATGGCAGGGAAGGCACACAGCAAGTGAGCAGAAGAGCAAGGTATCTAACAACACCGAAGCAATTTAAGTAACAATACAAGTAGCAACATTCACAAATGGATAACCAAAAGCATATAAAGTGCTGTGTTCAGTCAGAGCAGATCAGGTATTATGGTTTAGTCATTTAAAATTATGGAACTCAGTCAAGATATTCAACAGCAGCACAATATGCTAGAATTGCATTAAGTGTAGTCTGGCAAGACGGAAGCACTTTAGTAGCAATATAAATGGAAGGGCAAAACAATACAGTGCAGTTGCAGCAATAAATGAAGTTTCTCCAGTGACATGTGCATTATACTGGCTTCAGCATTAACAGGGAGAGCTTAGCAAAATGAAAATAGTTTCTGGGCCACCAAAAAGGCGGAATTCACAAATATTGAAAATAATAATTTCACACCTGTTTTTTAGCATAAATATTAAATGTTAGAAATGTTGAAAAGGTCACTTTTGATGTTTTTTTGCTTTCACTTTTCAAGATATTGTGTTTAAAAATCGGATTTTGATGCTGTGATTTGTTAGCAATTAAGGTTTGTAAGGTGGCCTTTTTTGCATTGTGATACTTTGTGATATGTTATATTTCTTTTTACATTTTGCAAAAATATAAGCTGTGCACACACTGGCATCAAATTTTTAACCTATCTGACTACTAAACTACAATTTCCATTCATGCATTTGTACATATGCACCAATCAAATAGTATGCTGACAGCAACATAAATACCAACACCAGCACTCAGCAGTTAAACTTTTGGAAAAGCAGTTTCAAATTACTCCAAATCTATTTCACACAACTACACCTATGTGGGTCTACTTCCCTGCCGTACTGCCTTACTTACAAACTGTCAATAAACATGGACACTTCGATACACACTTGAAAGATGACACAACTAATGAAACAAAAGGTAAAACCATTTACCTCGTTTTACATTTTAAAATGCTGTTAACAAATCAATTTCTTACATGCAGTACCTAACATAAATATTGTAATACCTTTGGAGTACATCTTCACATTACACCAAAATATTATTTCTTGAATACAAAAACAGAAAAAAATATATATTATTGATTAAATATACCATTCTGCTAAAACATTTGGCAAATCAGTAATCATT